>NC_056735.1:482365837-482665837 GCF_019279795.1 Protopterus annectens
TTAGAGTACTCCCTAGTATCTAGTGATTTCCCCCACCCCTGCTCCCCATACTAGCTTAAGTGCTGTTAAAGCACAATAGTTTATAGAAATCACTGATGTGGTCCCTTCACCCCCTAATAATCATACTGGTTTAGGTGTCCTTACACAGCACATGTAGTATCCCTGCTAGCTAAAAAATCCCCCCAGTCTGATCCCCATACTGATTTAGATGTTGTTATACCACAAGTGTAGTATTCTAATGTTGTACACTATGATTGCTAGTACAGGGAAGTGTGAAGGTCTGACAGCCGCCCCAACTCACACTCACCCAAACATGTACATCTAGCAAACAAACACAGACACTCACACAGACACACACATTCACACACACACAGACACACACACACACACACACAGACAGACAGACAGACACACACACACACACACACACACACACACATACACACACACACAGCCCCTTATGTACCTGACTGCATTCACACTCTCATTCATTCATCCATTCACAAATACATCTACACACCTACCTGATACCCTCACTAACTCCGCTAACACTACCTCCCAGACAGACATTCACATGCTCCTCACATACACTCACTCATACGCCTCTTGACCCTACCTTACCACTAAAAGCCTCAGTACTTATCTCTTCCATGATGGATAAAAACGGCCTTTTGGTCACATTCACTACAGTAATGTGGTAGGGCCAGCCATGTTGATCTACATGCCTGAATGATTTCATAAATTGCTTTTTTGCCTACATGCTTTCCTGGAGGTGCTTCCAAGAAAGAGAGAGAGAGACACACAGAGAGCACATGGCTCATTACATATATCTCTTCCCTGTACTGCCTCATTAGTATGCAGCTCAGGCACACAGCCAACCTTATGCAATGCTGCATGTCTTTGTGCTAGAGCACTGCACCACACTGTGTTTGGGCTGACTTTGAATTCAGAAGGGTTACCGCGACACGTACACAAGGTGTACACATTGTGGTATCCTTTATGAATTCCCCCCTACTGCTTTTATGTATTAACTTATTTATTTCACATTTGGTAATCAGTTAAGTACACTGGTATGAGGGCCCCTTTCAGGCAAGATCAGCCCCATGAAGGCAGAAAGCAAGACAATAGATATATCAAGTGAGCATTTCATCTAATAAATCTTTTTTAAAAATTCTCCAATGTGATGATTTGTAAGGAACTAAAAATTCCATTGACAGTTAAAAACTTCCACATCAGCCTTATATAACTTGTATATCTTTGGGGGGGGTAATAAAACAATCATGGGTCTGGAGCTAGCCGTGTGTATAAAAGCAAGCTGAATTTTGAGCCCTAGGTATGGGGAGTAACATTATAATTACATTGGTCCTCCTCATCATCATTCCTCATGCTGTTAAATTATGCTGTATACATTCAATAGACTATTACTGCAGTTAGACATGTTCTTTTATGAAGTCTATTCACAGTTTGGAATGAGCAATTTCAACATGTTGAGCACGAGTGGTGGCAGGCTAAATCAGGAAGTGGAGGACTGGCATGATATTTCACTGCCTTTGCTGCACTGGATCAGTAAATTGACAGATAATGCAGAAATTAAGATTCTAACCTTAAAAAGTATGCAGGAGATTTTTTTTTTTAAATGGTTACTAAAACAGCCTTTATTGAGTCACCTGTTACAATGACTGTCTCACAAGTAGCAGCATTTTTTTGCAATAACCCAACATCATCAGACAAAGCTGCTTCTGGATTTGGATGTGCAGCACTGTGGGCTCACAAATGCTGTATGTTAAGTAAATATTGTAAAAATGCTATATGTCTAATTATGATGGCTTTAAAGCTTTGCTAATGTCATTGTATGAAATAAATACTCTGTAAATGCTGCTGTATGAGATACAGAAGAAATTAATTCATGTTGGGTTAATGATTCATTATGTGATTTACTCCTGTATAAAAAGAGTGCTTTTATAAGCTATGGGAAAATGTCAACAGGAAGCTCATTGCCCTACATCCTGCAAGACTGGAGTCCCAGTGTTGTTGGGCATTGAAGAGAATTCCCAGGAAAGAAGGATGCCTCCAACTGCTTGAAATGGGAAATTGTGGGCCTGGAATATGATGTGGCTGCAGAACAGGTTCATTAGGAGCATGGAACAATTTCAACTTAGATGAAACAGCCATTTGTTTTGAATCTCACCATTTTACTGAAACAGTGCACAAAACTGTTCATGAACATATTTTTCTGTTGGTTGGAATATATATTTTCCAACACTTGCCTTGTAGCTTGGAAAGGAGCAATCATAGCAGAATAAAAGCTATATTTTGGTTACTTCTATGTATAGTGTCTTCAAAATACCACATCTGGTGCTGGCAGCAGGCAGAAACAGTGGCATTATATGAATCCCTGGCTTTGCTGGAAGTGATTGCTTTGCTTATTTTTGGTAATAACCTACAATGGACAGAAGTAAGTTTGCAAAAGACCCACAACTAAAAGAAATAAGTGAATGTATCCCAGCTGCATATAAAAATAAATGTTTTCGCTAAAATGTATCTAAAGATAAGGAACTTGAAAAGGAACCTAATATTTCTTAGTACTGCTTTTCCTGTCTTAAGAAATTAAGTGTTGTACAGCTGTGTTACATTCAAGATTTTAGTGAATGAACTGCAATAACCTTGAAGTGAGCAGTGAAAGTATCTGTTAAAATGAAATTGTATTTACCAAATACAAAACTGTATATATGTTCTGCCAACGTTTTCACTATAAATGTAAATCATGGAGAAAACATACTGGAACCTTGGGTGAGAAAGAGGGATGGCTATGGTCTACCATTTAGTAAGCTTACTGAAGCATGTTAAACTTATTACAGGTGCATTACAGAATCTCGGAAATACACCACCTTTAAAGACGTTGTCCAAAGATGATATAGAGTCATAATTGGTCATTTTTGAATGTTATGTTACACAGAAATGGAACAAACTGAATGGGTAACAAATCCGGTATTCACAAATGACTGGAGCTGCATTAAAGCTATAAATGGAAATGGAGGGCACAGATTACTCGAACTATGATAAACTGAATTTTTTTTTTCTAAATTTTTTTATAGCTCCTGAAATGCGTGCTATTACATTTCACTGTATGACTTTTAAGGCCTGTAAGATGTCAAAAGATCAAATGCTTTAAATGTATTGTTTGAGCCCAATACTAATAGTAAACCACAAGTAATAGAATTGTTTACTGCTGATAACTATAAAAAGATGCCTGTTAATATATGAAAGTATATGAAAGCATTTATAACAAGGAAATCCAAAATATTTAGGTAAAGGTATTACTGCAGTGGGACATGTGCTAGCAAATCATGTTTTGTTTGAAACTGACATGTATCTACACCTAAAACCAGAAATTAACAAGTCAGTATTACTTTTGAGACTCAATGTGCCTAGCACTGAATTACCTTAATACAGGTGAGGGAAGAAAGTTCAAAGAGCCAGAATTTATATCCATAAATGGAACATTGTTACTGCTAGGAGTGTACAAATGTCTGAAATGCATTCTGACAGAGAAATACCAACGCAATGTGATAAACATAAATAAAATCCAAAGAACCTGCATTATGTCATAGTACAATGACGGAATTAATGAAATGCATTATGTTTCTGGAAGTTTAGGAAATGCATAGTTTACTTGTTTCAGTCTGTATATTAACTTTAGCTGAACCTCCACCCACCATGTGTGCAAGTATAAACAGCAACAAAAAGACCGTACAAGCAATTTGTAAGCAATTTGTACTCATAAAAAAGGAGTATCACATAACATCTGTAGAGTTTCAGATCATCTTTGGAAAAATAATACTACAGCCTATAGCGAAAACAGTACCTGAACTAACCAGAGATATTACTGGGAAAGACTTCCCAGTTTACATGTCTATGAAAGTTATGGGAAGAAGATCTAAATGATTCACAGAAGAGAAATAGCTTTAGCAAATAAGAAACCAACTGCCTAAGTGTTAAACTCAAAATAAAAATGATGTATGTGTGCATGGGGGGGGGGGGGGGGGGGCTGGATTGAATCAGGTTTCTGTCAGATAATTAAAAAATACTAGCTTACAGGAAAGAGAACGAGTTAGCCAAGAAGATGTGAAGGGAACTACCAAATGAATATGGCCAAATGATAAAAATAATCCCCACAAAATAAGAACATCTTAGAATACTTCATGTATTAAGGTATTCAAATATGTCAACATTATACTGAAGAGAATATAACATGAGGTACTAAGTTAGGCACAAAGCAGTTGCCAGTACAAAGGTGTAGGAAAAAAGGAAGAACAGACAAGGAAAATGAAAGTCACTTATGTGAAACTTCAAACAGTGAAGCAGGTGTAGGCAGTGAAGCAGAATTATGTGAAAACAATGTAGATGTATATTGTATGGCAGAGCAGCCTGCAGGAACAGAACCAGTAGCAGGAAGGGAGTTACACAGCAAGACATTACAGTCTGAAAGTTTTACAAAGCAGGGAACAGAGATAACTAGAAGAAATAAAATGGAATCTATAAAATGAAGTTAATAAGGTTTTAAAATGCATAGAGTGAGCAGAATTCTAACTTACTGTCAAAATGAAATACGGAGACCTAAAAGTGCAGAATTCTAATCATGTGTGTATTGAAAAGAAATACTTTACTAATACAAAAAAAAGAAGTAATAATGTGATTAGAATTTTAAACCATGTCTGTCGGTATATAACAGAAAACTCAAATAAATGGAAGTCTAGACAACTGAAGTGTGTGTGTGTGTGTTTGTGTGTGTGAGGAACAAAAGTTGAACTGAGGATAATGTTTATTCAGTGCTACTATTTGCAAAGGAATATTTGGGTATAGAAAACTCTAGTGTATATTGGACATGAAGCTAAACTTTCCATTTTGAAACAGACATGCAAGAAGAATTATCCAAACTTAGAATATAGTACAGTTGTGGGCGGCCACGGTGGTGCAGTGGTTAGCATTGCTGCCTCACAGCAAGAGGTTCTCCGGTTCGATCCTCGGCTGGGGTGCCTTCTGTGCGGAGTCTGCATGTCCTCCCTGTGGTTGCGTGGGTTTCCTCCGGGTGCTCCGGTTTCCTCCCACATCCCAAAGACATGCTGTAGGTGGATTGGACACTCTAAATTGGCCCTAGGTGTGTGTGTGAGTGTGCCTTCTGTGGAAGGTTGGGCGCCGGGCTGGCAACTCGACACTGTAAAACTCCACTGCCATTCAATGTGCGGATAAGGTGATCCGCTGTGGCGACCCCTAACCGGGAAAAAGCCGAAAGAAGAAGAAGAAGAATATAGTACAGTTGTGTAAGAACTTACTATAACAGTAGATGTCTGAATAGCTCACTGTTGCAGTAAGACTGACACATGGGTGGTATTCTGGCAAGTATTCCAAACTGCTGACCAGCATACCAAAGATTAGGCACTCCTTTCCAATGTTCCATATGTCCAACCATAAAAACCTACATTTGAAGATTATGTGCATGTACATAAGGGATGTCTGAGCACAAAAATCCTCAGAGTTTTCTTACCCAAGACATAAACTGAGGCTAATTTAAAAAAAGGATACACTTAGGTAGAAATAGAGGGGGAAAGGATGGAAAGGGGGGGGGGTTCCACTTCAGACTAATGGGAAGGACTAGGAAGAAAAAAAGAAGAATGAAGGAAGGGTCCATATACTGCAACTATGAGCTATTTGAGCATCTACTGTTATGAAAAGCTCTTACATAACTGTACTATATTCATCATCAGATCACTGCTGCAGTAATGCTGAGGTGGGAAAATTAAAAAAAAAAACGTTAGATAGAATGGGATAGGAAGAGAGAGACAAACAGAGTTTAATAACCCCTGAAGAATGGCTCAGGCATATCCTGTTCTGACTCTGCAAAGAGTTTCAGTTTTGCAATGTTTAGTAAAGGTGCGAATGGAAGACCAAGTAGCTACATCCAAGATTGATTCTGAGTCAAAAAGGGCCCCACAAAAAGCAACAACTCTTGTAAAATGGGCTTTAATACTACTCTAGTGGGATTTTCTATGGAAGACATAACAGAAGAAGATGGCAAGGGAAATCCTTGTGGAAATTATCTGTTTTGCTGCAGGAAGACCTTGCTTTTTCCCCCTCATAGAAATAAACGATCAAATTTTCTGAAATTTTGGTCTTACCCAAATAGAACCTTAGTTGTCTATATACATCTAATACATGAAGAATCCTTTCTCTCCCATTTGGGAAGTTAGGGAGATTAATAGGCTGACTTAGAGACATTTCAGAGACTACCTCAAACTTAAAGGATGGATTGGTTTTCAGGAACACCCTGTCTTTGTGAAAAAACAAATAAGGTTGAAAAGACATTTTTATCTGAACCTCAGAAAGTCCTTCTGCAGAGGTTAAGGTCACAAGAAGAGATTTTTTTTCTGTCAACAAACTTTTAAGGCTGTTGAAGCAGCAGGTTCAAAAGGAGAAAAAGTTAATTTTTCCACAACAGAGTTCTTGTACCAGGGAGAGGAACTAATTTTCTGGAGACCATAATATGCAGGACACCTTTTAAGTATTTTTTGACCTCAAAGTTTGAGGAAAGAGAAGGATTCATATGACATGTTGAAATGTTTGACGAGTATACTTTAATAGATGTTCTGTGCCAAACTAAAATTCAGCAGCTCATACATATATTTGAGAATGCAAGGTGTCCTGCAAGACAGGAGTCCAGTCCTGTTTTCTGGCACCAAAAAGAAAATGTCTTCCATTACGAAATATATGATTTTCTGGTTGTAGATTTTCTAGGCTCCTTTAAAACCTGTAGTGTTCCCTCAGAACAAAGGTGCCAGAAAAGAATTAGAAGCCTATCATCCAAAGAGTGAATTTGGGAGTCTAAGTTTGGATGAATTAGAGAGCCATTTTTGCTCTATGAGCAAGTCAGTCCTGCAGGGCTGCATGTGGTGATTGCTCTTGGCTAAAAGAAGAAGAAAAAAAAACAATGTTGTCTTGGCCAAAGGGGGTCAACCTAAAGTATTTTGGGATTGTCCTTTTGAACCTTCAGAAAGACATTCTGCATGAGAGGAAGAGGAAGAAAGGCACATAGGACTTCCCCTTTTCATGGAAGAGAGTAGGTGTCAATTCTCAAGACTTCCCTGCAAGCAACACTGAAGCAAAACAGTCCAAACTGATTGTTCATACTGGAGTTAAGAGAGCTATCTTGGGTGGGTGGGGGAATAACCAGTTGGTGGACAGTCTGAAGGAAGATCTCTCTCTCCAGCATCCATTTATGATGGTCAACCCAGGGTCTGCTCATTTGGTCCACCAAGCTGTTCTGAAGGGATGTAAACTACTTGGAGATAAAGATAGTGATGAATTTCAGTGCTCCAAATAATCACTGCCAGTTTGCACAGGTGCTAAGACTTTGTTCCAACTGTATTGATGTACCATATAACTCTGGAGTTGTCTGTTAAAATTTAAAGAGTTCCTGCATTGATTAAGAAACTGGAGAGAAAAATAATCTTTTCATTCCTTTTATGTTTGTATGTTCTTTTCTGCTTTTTTTTACCAATGCCCCTGTACACTGAATCCACTTCAGCAAGCTCCCCTGGCCATATCTAAAGTGCCTGTTATGACTTTTTGTAGAGGAAGGGGAATAAAAACAGGATTCTTGCATTTGCCTTTATCTGGGTGATCTACCAAAAAAACTTTCTTCACAAAGGGAAATAGAGGAATTAAAAATGAGAGAAGGATGGCAGAGTTTTGTCTAAATAGATTCTGGGTACCACTGGATTTACCTCATGTGCAGTCTGGCAAATTAAACCATTTGTATTTTAGATGTCATGTAACCCAGGGATCTTGAAATCTCCTTTGCAGAGGTCATGGAAAGATTTGTTACAGGAAGAAAGAAGCCTGTCACGAATGGAGTTTTCTCTAAAGGAAGAAAGCCCATTATTATGGATGTGTTTAGAAGGCAATTCAGAAACACTAGAGACTGAAAGGGAAGAAGATTTGACTTGCTGAAGTTCATAGTGCAATCTAAGTTTAAAATCAGAGATGTAGTCTGAATCAGGAAATTTTCCAAACAAGGATATATGTGACTACCTTGGGGCTTGAAAAATGAACCAGAGGAAAGCCAGAAAGTCAAATCAATAATCTGAAAGTGATATCCCAAGATACAGAATCTTAATTTCTTGTGATTTTCATGGACAGGAATATGAAAATGAGCATCTTTTGTATCCAATGTGATTAACTAGGCATTTGGAAAAATCAAAGTGAAAATAATTTATAATAATAGAATCTTCAATTTTGGAAACTTCAAAAAGATATTCAGGGTAGACAAATTCAGACCTGGTCTCCATATACCTTCTTTTCTTGGAACAAGGAACAGCATGAAGAAGATGCTTCCTATTTGCTAGTGTGGGACAGGCTATATCATTCCCTGATGCAGAAGCTTTAAAATGATATGGAAAACTAAATGTTGTTGGTTTATTGGAACAAACTTGTATAATTCCCTGAGAAAGGGGAATGCCATTGTAGCTTGTACCCTTTTTGAATGATTTGCAAAATGCAAGAACATGATCTGTTTGCTTTCCAGAAGGACAGTCCGAAATAAAGTTTGCTGGAAAGGTTGGAAAATAAAAGGCTGAGATGTGAGTGGGGGAGGTCACTGGAAAAAAGAAAGAAGGAAACACATTATTTATTTATTGACATTTGTTAACCGGGTTTGTTCAACTGGGCTTGTGGCCCATTTTCAGGGGAGACCCAATGAGAAAAGCTCCAGTAGTACATTTTTAAACAAGTACAATTTTAAACAATATTGATATAATAGCAGTTATAGCAAAAAGATTCACATATGTTGGGTTACATGCTGTAGAATATGAAAGGCCAAAGCATGTGTTTAAGGAAATTTAGTACATGACAATCTGCTTGCATTAAGATGGACTTTGTACTCTGAACTCTGAGAAAACTGTGAATAGTGGAAAAGGACTTAAAAACAAGAGCCTGCTTGAAAGCAGGAAATGCGCCTTATATGGAAGTGCATCCGATTTTCTTTTTCTGCCTAAAGATGTAGTAATGTGAACTGCTTTAAGCCTACGGGTAAACCACCGATTGGTTAATTGTCTTTTGTACTGATCTATTTGGTCCAGTCTATATTTTTGTATTGTCAACAAGAATTACCAGTATATAAGCGTATGCATTCCTTTGTTCTGGCAGTCTCCCTGGTACTTTCCATGAGGCACCCACACATGTGGAATAAATACCACTGAAAGAGAGGAAAATCTGTCTCGTCTTTATTTAAGGTAAAAGCTAACACAACAATTGGTGCGTGTGCTGGCGGGACATATTAGTCTACAAAATCCTACAGTAGAAGAAGTCAGGGCAGTTCTTCAGTACGCCGTGCCAGCTGATCTGATGAAATTAATTTGGGACCATGCTAATGTCCCTACTCCAATTCCAATACACGATGCACAGGGAGATAATGGATTTGAAGCGGTCAGACAACGTATAGTAGATGCTATTATGGTAATAGCCCCACCCACACCCAGCTGGTCCAAAATCAAGTCAGTTCTTCAGAAAGAAGACGAACTTGTGGATGAGTATTTAAATCGTCTCACTGAAGCCTTTGAGGCTTATTCTGGTTACCCAGAACCCACCGAAGGGCCAGCACAAAGTGGACTGTCGGCTGCCTTCATAGATGGATTACGCCCGCAAGTACGGGATAAGTTAAAGGAAGTATGTTTAAACTGGCCTAGTCTTGGATTGCATGAATTGGTCACAGAAGTGCAATACCTCTCCAAGAGAAAAGAGAATTACAGGAAAAATTGGCTAAGGCGCATATTCAGATGTGTACTGCCTTTGGGCAGCGTGGGCGGGGAGGATGAGGACGGGGAAGAGGGTGAAGTGGACGCCAAGGGGCGGGAAATCAAAATAGACAAAAATAATCAGACGGAGTGTTTCAATTGTGACCAAGTAGGCCATTGGAGAAATGAATGTCCTTATCTGGCTGAACAACCTGCCCCACCCACTGATACATCACCTCAGTGGAATTCTAATTGGACCCCATCCAATTGGCAGCCATCACAATGAAGGTTCCCTGAACAAAGACAACAGCAGTTGTGCCCTTTCATTCCTGTGGATCAAGATGTTATGTTGCTTGTCAAAAATAAACCATACCCATTTTTAATTGACACTGGAGCAACTAAATCTATGTTAGCTGGTGAAGCAGTAATAAATGTCCCCCCTCTCCAATAACACAACTAGAGGGGTAGGTGTCTCTGGTATCCCTAATGAATATTATGAAACCGTCCCAGTCCCAGTAACTTTGGGACCTTTACAGGACAATCATGCATTTTAGTAGGACCCTCAGCACCTTTAAATTTATTGGGGAGGGATTTGCTCTGTAAGATGGGAGCAACCATTTTCTGCACAGCTGATGGAGTATATTTACAAGTACCTTCAGATAAACAAAATAGTATTTGGCTACTTTAGACGAAACTGTCACTCTGCAAACAATATGTATGCAGTCTGACCTCAATAAAAATAAGCATTTAAATTCATTACCTTCTCATCTATGGACCACTCATGATAATGATGTTGGATTTCTGACTTCAGCCACTCCTGTAAAAATAATCTTAAAACCTGGGCAAAGTTATCCTGGGTGCCACAGTACCCTTTGATGACTGAGGCTACATCTGGTATTGCCCCTGTCATTTCTGCTTTGGTACAGTAAGGAATCATAGTACCTACAACAAGCCCATGTAATACTCCAATACTACCGGTAAGGAAACCTGGTAAACAAGCTTACAGATTTGTGCAAGACTTGCGAGAAGTCAATAAAGTTGTTTTGCCTGTTTTTCCAATCGTACCAAACCCAGCTACATTTTACACTATATCCCACCTACAGCACGTTGTTTTACTGTTATAGATATCTCATCAGCTTTCTTCTCTATTCCGGTACATTCTGATAGTCAGTATTTGTTTGCATTCACTTATCAGGGCAAACAGTATACTTGGACCTGACTACCCCACGGATATGTAGATCTCCAACCCTATTCTCTAGAGAGATGCACAGACAACTACAGGATTTACAGTTACCACCACGTTCCGTTTTGGTCCAATATGTAGATGATATTCTTATAGCGTCACAAGATACTAAGTCTTGTATAGAGGATTCCCTTCTAGTTTTAAAGTTTTTAGCTGATCGAGGCTTTAAGGTAAATAAATCTAAACTGCAGTTCTGTCAAGAAAAGATACAATACTTGGGACACATCATTTCTATGGGGTTCACGTCAAATACTTCCAAGTAGGATCACCTCCATTCAGACTGCCCCTCGCCCTGTAACTCAGAGACAATTCAGGGGGTTCCTCAGCCTGGCAGGTTACTGTAGACAGTGGGTGCCTAATTTTTCAGACATTTTGGCCCCTCTGTTACAGCTTCTAAAAAAGGAAGTCACAGATCCTCTGCCTTGGTCCCCTGAACATGAAATTGCTTTTCAGGCTATTAAAACAGCACTGATAAATCCACCTGCCCTGGGGCTCCCCAATTATTCCAAACCATTTGTTTTCTTCTGTTGTGAAAGGAACAAGACTGCCCTGGGTTTACTAGCGCAGGCACGCAACGGGGGGCTATCGACCTATAACATATTACAGCACTCCGTTAGACCCTGCTGCTTCTGGCTATCCACCCTGTTTACTAGTGGTGGCAGCCGCTGCTGTTTTGATTGATATGGCGGCACCGCTGACTTTAGGACATGATACTATACTATCAGTACCTCATGCGGTGCAAGCGTTACTCTTAAAAACAAAAACACAGTATCTTTCTAATGCTCGCCTCACTAAATATGAGTTAAGTTTATTAAGTAATCCTGCTGTGCAAATTACACGTTGCCCACCACTAAACCCTGCTTCATTGATTCCAACTAGTGATGAGGGCGAATCACATGACTGTGTCCTTGTAGTTAACACTGTTCTTTCTCCCAGGTAAGATTTGCAAGATGTTCTTTTGCTTAATCCTGATTTAGTTATTTTCGTGGATGGATCCTGCTTATGAAATAATTCTGGTGAACTCCAGGTTGCATGGTCAGTCTGCTCACTATCTGAGGTCTTACAAACTGGACAATTACCACCTGGCACCTCTGCACAAGCCGCAGAATTAGTGGCGCTTTCGCATACATGTAAAATGGCCAAAGACAGATCTGTTACTATCTATACTGACTGACGTTATGCCAATGGTGTTGTTCATGATTTTGGTACCTTACGAAAGGAAAGGGGGTTTTTAACATCCTCTTGGGCACCTATTAAAAATTACCTGTACACTGATCCCCTATTACAGGATTTGTTACTACCTTCTGAAATTGCAGTTAAGTGTGCAGCTCACCAGTCCAATGACTCCCTAGTAGCTAAGGGAAATAATTTGGCTGACTGGGCTGCCAAACAGGCTGCTCTTTCACACACTGTTCAAGGACAATTTCTGCAGCCTATTTTACAAACGGTTACTTTTGACACTACTGTTTTAAAAACTTTACAAAACGAAGCATCGGAATCAGAAAGAAAAGCATGGCTGGCTCAAAGCTGTTTCAAATGCTCCAATTTAATTTGGCAGCATCCTGATGGCAGATTAATTTGCCCTATATCTATGTTAAATTCTCTTATAAAAGCATATCACTTGCCAGCTCATGTAGGGGTACAAGCATTAATCAAACAAATCCAAAAGGATTGGTTCACCCCAGGACTTTCTGCTTCTGTGCAACATTTTTTGAGCTCATGCTCCATTTGTTTACAGCATAATATTTCGAAAGGCACTATGGTTCCCGCTCAACCAGTGTCAAAACCAATGGGACCATTTTGTGCCTTACAGTGGGACTTTATTGAACTCCCACCTTGTACTCGTTTTAAATATGTTTTGACTGTTGTTGATATTTTTTCAGGGTGGTTAGATGCCTACCCATGTGCTAAAAATTATGCTATTTCAGTTGCAAAAAAAATGTGTTATGAACTGATACCTCGTTTTGGTGTTCTCTGTCAAATATACTCTGACCGTGGAATGCATTTTACTGCTCAGTTAGTTGAATCATTGTGTACAATGTTAGGCATCACTTTGAAATTTCATTGCCCGTATAGGCCTCAGGCATCAGGTATTATTGAACAACTGAATCAGACCTTGAAAACTAGACTTGCTAAAGTCACTTCAGAAACAGGCCTAACTTGGGTGCAGGCTTTACCACTAGCCTTACTTTCTATGCAAGCACAACCACATCCTACTAAGAGTCTTTCTCCTCATGAAATTCTCATGGGTTGCCCTCTGCGTATGCCCATGATGCCACCACCACCACTTTCTGAATATGATGCATTTGATAATGATATTCTTTTGTACTGCAAATATAGAAGTTATGTTCTTACCATAACGTTCCATGTTAGTTGTCTTCTTCTCGCCTTCTTCTTGCTGGATGGGTTCGGAGCCGACTCGGCTCCGACTCGGCCACTCTAAAAGCTCGAGAGTTGGTTCCACCGGCTCGAGGCTCCCCTTATATCCCACAATGCTAGGCGAGAGTTACCTCAGATCTCGTTTGTAAGCTAACCCCAGCTTATAACAGTAACAGTATAACTGTAAAACAGAATCCACCTCTAACAACAGGAAGAAAGAAGGGTAACCTACATCCTGAAACAAGAAATATGCATAATAGCATATGACTAAGAAAGAGGTGGTAGAAAGAGAGGTCACGATCACAACTCCTCTAGGTCTGTCCAGGCCAGGGGAAGGAGGGTGGGGCAAGAAGAAGCGAGAAGAAGACAACTAACATGGAACGTTATGGTAAGAACATAACTTCTATATGTTAAGTTGTCTATCTCGCCTTCATTCTTGCTGGATGGGACCGTCCTAGCACCTTGTCCCGGGTGGCCTAACGGAACAGACTCCTGAGAACAGTGGAACCAAAGTTAGCTCTATGCCTAGAAGCTAAATCCAACTTATAATGAGAAATAAAAGTGTGAGGAGTAGCCCAAGTAGCCGCTGCACAAATGGTGTCAATAGGCAGTCTGTCTTGGAAGGCTAAAGAAGTAGCCAAAGCTCTGGTGGAATGGGCTTTAGGTTTATTAGGCAATTTTGTTGTCTGATTTCATATACCAGGGAAATCAAAGATGTTAGCCATCTGGATAATGATACCTTTGAAACTGAAAGTCCCTTTCTGCTTTCCGCATAGGAGACAAACAGCTGATCAGATTTTCTGAATTGTTTTGTTCTATCCAAGTAGTACCTTAATTGACGATGAACATCCAGGCAGTGTAATTTTTGTTCAGACCTATTGGAATACTCTGGAAAAAGACAGGAGGTCAATGCTTTGGTTTAGATTTGATGTTGAAACCACCTTAGGCAAAAGGACGGGTTAGTTCGTAAGGATACTCTGTCCTTATGGAACAAAAGATAAGGGACGACAACTGAGTGCTTGAAGTTCTGAAACTCTTCTAGCTGATGTGATAGCCACCAGAAAGAGAGTTTTCCATGATAATAATTTCAAGGAACATGAAGCTGCAGGTTCGAAAGGGGAAAGAATCAAAGAAGCAAGAACTAAATTTAGGTCCCAAGGAGAAGGAGGATTTCTTATAGGAGGTCTGAGAAGAAAAACTCCTTTCAAAAAGGCTTTGCAAAGTTTGTGGGACATTAGGGCAGATTCAGAAATACCCACATGGAAGTTAGAAATAGCTGCCAATTGAACCTTAAGTGTAGATGGAGATGAACCTGCATGGAAGAGTTCAGCTAGAAAATCAAGGACTAGTTGGATGGAAGCGGTGAAAGGATCTATGTCCTTTCCTTGTGCCCAATATGAGAAGCGTTTCCACTTACTCAAATAAATCTTTCGAGTGGAAGATTTATGGGAAGCTATCAATATATCTCTAACAGAGTGAGATAATTGAGGAAGCCTGGCTACGGTTGGAACTGGAGGAACCAAGCAGTGAGGTTCAGAGAGGGAGGGAGCGATGAAACTGACCCGACTGGTGGATCAAAAGATCTGGAACTAGGTCCAGATTCCACGGTCGCTCAAAAGAAATCGATGTAGAAAGGGGAACCACACTTGTCGAGGCCAGTAAGGAGCAATGAGGATCAATGAGGCCTTCTGAGCGATAGCTTTCTGTATTACTTGAGAGATCAGTGGGAAAGGTGGAAATGCATACAGAAGTCCCCGGGGCCAAACTTGGACTAGAGCGTCTCTGCTGGGTTGGCCTGGTAAAGGGAATAGAGTGAAATATTCTCTGCACTTGCTGTTTTGGGGAGTAGCAAAAAGATCGCAGCAAGGCTGACCCCACTTGAGAAAAATTTCTCTCACTACAGAGTCTTTCAGAGACCACTCGTGAGGCATGAGTATAGCTCTGCTCAACTTGTCCGCAATGTGATTGGACTTCCCGGGGATGTGCGTTGCTATCAGAAAACGCTGAGAAGAAATCGCCCATTGCCACAGTCTGAGTGCTTCTCGACACAGGGGTATGATCTGGTTCCGCCTTGTTTGTTGATGTACCACACTACAGACATATTGTCTGTCTGGATTGCAATTGTTCCCAAGGGAAGAGAGTCTTGAAGGGCTTGCAACGCTAAAAGCACTGCTCTCATCTCCAGAACATTGATGTGCAAGTGGCATTCATTTGGTTGCCATGTGCCCTGGACTGTCCTGCCCTGATAATGCCCCCCCCACCCGGTCAGGGAGGCATCCGTTTTCAGAGGAGCAACCGGAGGAGGTGGAACAAATGGTCTTCCGACAGGAGCTGGGGAAGACATCCACCACATGAGATGCTTTTGCACGCTTGCGTGATCATAATGGTGTGAGACATTGGAAGTTCCTGGTATGACCATTGAGTAAAAGCATCCACTGAAGGATCCGCATGTAGTATCTGGCCAATGGAAGGAGAGGTATGGCGCTGCCATGATTCCCAACACCTTTAGAACTAACCTGGCTTTGACTCTGTTGTTGTTGAGAAGAAGTGACACCAATTTGTGAATGTCTGATATCCTTTGGTGAGTTAGCCTTGCAGACATGTTTATAGTATCTAGATTTGCGCCTATGTAGGTAATAGTACGACAAGGCGACAAAACAGACTTTTCGCAATTTATTGAAATACCCAGTTTTGACAACGCGAAAAGTATAATCTCTGGCCATCAGAAGGAGATGCTTGGTGGGAGCTGTGAGAAGCCAGTCGTCCAAATATGGAAACACCTGGAATCCTTGTCATCTCAGGTGAGAAGCTACCACTGCCATGCATTTGGTAAACACCGGGGGCAGTGGTGAGACCAAAGGGCAGGGCCCTGAACTGAAAATGACTGGTTCCCAGCCTGAAGCGGAGGAATCTTCTGGAGCGTCTGTTCATTTTTATGTGATAGTACGCATCCCGAAGGTCTACAGAGCACATCCAGTTTCCTTTGCCCAAAAGGGGAAGAATGGATTGCAGCGTGACCATCCGAAATCTTGTTTTCTTGACTGATTTGTTCAAGACACTGAGATCCAAAATCGGTCTCCAGTCCCCTGTTTTCTTTGGAACTAAAAGAACCTTGAGTAGATTCCGGATCCTTGTTGGTCTGCTGGCACTGGCTGGAGTGCTCGTTTTGCAAGCAGTTTTGAAAGTTCCAAAGCTGCTATATCCCTTTGAGCGGGTGGAACATCTGGAAGGGATTTTGACTGATTTGGAAAACGAAGAAAGGGGATAGAATAGCCTTCGGAAATGATGGACTGTACCCATTTGTCTTGAGTCAGGGATAGCCAGGCTTCTGGGTACAGTGACAATCTTCCCCGACTGCCTCCGAAGATGGGCAGTCGGGCAACACCTCAGGGATGCTGAAAGGGCTTGTCAGGAAAGGCTTCCCGATTGCCCTGGTTCTGCGGACCCCGCCCCTAGGGCGGCGTCTACCATTGTTATTCCCACCTCTGCCTTTGGTAGGAAAACGACTCTGTCGTCAGGCGAAGTCCCTTGAGATTGTTTACGGAACCACATCTTCCCACCCTTCTGGCCTTTGGGGTAAGGCCTAGAAGGAGTCGAAAAACGGACTCCGACGGCAGAAAGGGTCTTGCCATCAGTCTCGCACCTAGTCAGGGTTTCTTTCACTTGAGGACCAAAGAGAGATGATCCATCAAGGGGAGTTCGTGAAAGACGTCTTGAAAGGGTCTGCAAAATTGCATAGCCGCATCCAGGCGTGCCTACGTAAGGCTACACCTGTCCCTGCGGCTCTGCTCGCTCCATCGGCCGCGTAAGAGAGGAGGCGCATGGAGGAGTTGGATATGGAATTAAGGGTAGCCAGCTGCGTGTTCATCTTTTCTTGGAAACCCGCAGCTGTAGGATCCTTTAACATTTCACTCGCTTCCTTGATCAAGTCCCTTTGAAGATGAGTGAAATGGCACAGGTAGTTCAGCAAACGCATGGTAAATGTCGCTGAGGAGAACATCCGCTTCCCGTACCTATCCATGGACCTAGATTCCTTGTTAGGTGGATGGACAGGTACTGAAGGATCAGCCAGTTCCTTCTTTGTGGCAGCAGCTACCACCATAGCATCCACAGAAACTCCTTTTGATAAAAATTGCTTGTCTGATGGAGCTGTGATGAACTTAGAGGGTCTCCTGGGAGTGGGGTCCACTGAATCAGGAGCTGTCCATGCCTTCTTAGCAACCACCTGCATGAGGGGGTCGAAGGGAGGGGACACCCAGGAGGTGGAAGGACGAGAGCCAAACGCCTCAAGATACACAGATTCGTCCTCCGAAGGGTTGAGGGCTGGCCAATTTCCCCTCTGTTTCAGGATCTCCAGAATGTCTGCAAATGAGACATCTTCAGAAGGGGAACGGGGGGAACCCTCAGAATCATCCAAATCTGTGTCTGACGTGATAGACTCAGGAGAGTCAATGTGTTTCCTCTTGCACTTCCTCTTCCGAGGGGGCTCTTCTGCCAAATCAGGAGAGGCCTCGGAAGAGGATGAAATCCCACAGGGGCTCCTGAGGAGCTGGCTCTCTGCGGTCCGGGATGAGGGAGTGAGTCGACTTACCCTGAGGCAGCATAGAGGGAGGGGGACGGAGCCGACTGTGGAGTAGAGCCAGGCTCTAACACACTCCGCATGACCTCGAATGCACCCCTGTCAGGCAGAGCCAGAGGTCCCCGCTCCGAGGAGCTAAGAACCCCCCTCGGCACCGACAGTGATGGCTCCGAGGCCGATGTCGGAGCCGAACTCACCAGCGCCGAAGCCCCGAGAGGGAGAGGGGGGTCGGACAAGGGTCCGATGCCACTCACCCCCTCGGAGCCGACGAGGGAAGTCCGGCGCCGAGATTCTTCCAAAGAAGAAAACGGAGCCGACGACGGAGCCGAAGACAATTGTCTCGGCTCCGAAGTAATCACAGTCTCGGTTCCGACGCGACCCGGCTCCGAACTCAAGAGAGTCGAAGGAGGAAAATGTTGATGGACCGGGGCAGGCATCGACTGATGAGTCGGGCTCTGAAGCATCTGGGCTAGTGCCTCGGACTTAAGTAGTCGACTCACTACCCTCTGAAGGTCATGATCGGACAGCCTCGATGACCTAGAGGAATGAGACCTTTGGCTCCGTTCAGACAGCAGGGGAGATCCTGGAGCCGAATGAACGGAGCCAAGAGATGGTGACCTAGACCTCTTCCTAGTTGTCGGCTCTGAAGGTCTGGTCGGAGCCGACACGGGAACCTCAATAACCTTGGCTCCGGCGGAGCGAGAGCCACAGAAACTGTGGACTGAGACTTATCGGCTCCAGCCGGAGCCGATAAAGGCAAAGGTTGAGCAACCTGAGGTCTCGGCTCAGAAGCCGGAGCCGAAGACCTCGATGCCTTAGAGGGCTTCCCTGTTGAAACTGACAGGGAATCCTCTGGCTTCAGTAAGCCTCTAAGAATTAATTTTTTTCTTTCCTGCAGGACCCTGGGGCTGAAGCCATGGCACACAGCACAGGAGTCCTGCAGGTGCAAAGGCCCCAGACAATAGACACAAGAAGTGTGAGCGTCTGTCAGAGACATTTTCTGACAGCACGCATCACACTTCTTGAATCCGGAGACCTTTGCTTCTTTAGACATTTTCCTGACTGACAGGTGTACACAAACACTCACCCAAACACACAAGTTATACCCTGTCAGGAAAAAACAATAAATTTAGTAGTAATACTAGTATTTAAAGTACACTAAACTAGAATAAACTACAAGAAACACAAACACTCCACTAGGGAAGGGAAGGCCTAAGGGCCCAATGGAAGAACCAAAGGTTCTTTGGGAAAGAAAACGGAAAAATTTAGGGTCGGGAATAAAGTTTTCTAATCTACACTAACTAAGAAAGAATATTAACTTAAAAGGGGTTTTAAAGAGTAATTTTTACAAGAAAAATTAACACTCACCAGGAACCGGTAGAAACAACCAACCTCGAAGCTGTAGCGGCAAACGAGATCTGAGGTAACTCTCGCCTAGCATTGTGGGATATAAGAGGAGCCTCGAGCCGGCGGAACCAACTCTCGAGCTTTTAGAGTGGCCGAGTCGGAGCCGAGGTCGGCTCCGAACCCATCCAGCAAGAATGAAGGCGAGATAGACAACTTAACATCTCTTGTTTCCTTTTTAGTTTCACCATCAACAAGTAGCAGCTGCTCAGCATCTTCCAGATCCTTTCCTGTCATCTGCCCTACAACCAGACGATTGGGTATACATTAAGTCTTTTTCTAGAAAAACAGTGCTTCACCCGCACTGGAAGGGAACCTTCCTGGTTCTTCTGACAACGTCATCTGCTGTGCGACTACAAGGATCTCCTACTTGGATCCACATTTCACAAGTCAAAAAAGTTGTTCCGTCCAAAGATCAACAGCCTTTACCTTTTTTAACTCCAGATTCTCCTCCCATTGCTACTCGTACTCAAAGTAGAACTGTTCAAGGGACCTGACGATGCCTAACATCTACCCCTTTGGGAAACTTCAAAGTCCTGAGACCACACAGGCGCAACAACCATTTCCACAAAAATATTGGACAGCCATTCTACTGGTCATTCTTGTTGTAGTGCTATTTTTAATGTGGCCATTTCTAGTTCCTGCTCCATCGACGCATCAAACCAAGCGAGCTATTTGGCATCCACCCTTCAACACCTATCAAGCCATCAAATATGCTTACACTTCTGCCTTCAACATTTCTGATTGCTGGATTTGTGCAGCTCTTCCCACTTCGCATGATGGCCTGCCAATGACAGCTAGTCCTTTTCCTACTGAAAACTATTCCACCATCCTCTTTAACATTTCTGGGGGATTGTGTAAAAAGATACATTCAAATTCAACTGTAGCTCTGACTTTGGCACATTGACAGAAAGGCATTTTATGCCTAAAACAAAAGGGAATGAAGAAAGTCAGCTCAAGTAATTGCACTATAACAATTCAGAGAGTATGTGCCATTACTAACTACACAGCCTTACAGTCAATTAACGTTATGGCATGGGATAGGTCTATTTCCTATTCAGTGTGGTGGGCCTCTGTATCTGCACCATTCAAGAATTATTCAGACTGGCAGACCTGTAATGTGACTGGAACGATGCTGGGGCCAGAAAAGGTGTAGATCTTTGAAAATAGCCCTACAATGACAACTTATTCACAACTCTCACGACTTAAGTTAGATTTATATGATATATTCTCCCAAGTTGTGCTCAATAATAATGTTACTACAAACATTTCCACTATGCTCTTGGAAGAAGGATTGTATTTTATATGTGGTAGAAAATCCTGTAAATGGCTACTGGGAAACTGGTCTGGTAGCTGTTTCTTAGGTTATTTAGTCCCAACTATCTGACATGTATCTACTTTACCTCAAGGAAAAATTCGGAACATTTGAGAGGTCAAAAAGCCTGTCAGTCCAGTAGGCCAAGATGACGCTTCATGAATTTATCATCATGACTTGGCTCATGCTGGCACTAAAGGACTATCCCATATGGACTTGGATGATGACGTCATATCTTGGGCTGGAATAATTCCAGCATACGGAGCAGTAAAATCAATTTGGAAATTGAGAACGCTGTCTAAGCTGCTTGAAATACTAAGCAATGCCACATTCTCTGCTTTGGAACTGGTGACTGATGACTGCTATGAGAGCTGTAGTCCTCCAGAACCGTATGGCTCTCGACTTCACCCTAGCGGCGAAAGGTGAAACTTGCACTTTAATACAGGAGGAGTGCTGTACGTTTATTCCTGACAATCAGCACAAAATTGAAAGTCATCTTGAACTCATTCAGAGAGTCTCCAAACTCTCTAAGGCCAAGGAGGCCGATAACTCAACATGGGCATGGTTAACCAACCTGTTTTCAGGCTAGGGAGGTTGACTATTGAAGTTAATTTTATTAATTGCAATATTAGCTATTATTGCCTTTCTTGTTGTGTTTTTAATCAAAGCATTGATTTTAAAATTAATGTCTTTAAAAACTACTAAAAAGGTACCAAAGTTTTATATGCCTGCAGCTATAAATATAGATGATGAAATAAATGCATGTGACAATGTTGAAGGAACCAGCCCCATGGTCATGTTAGACTTAGGGCAAAAGTATGATAGATTAAATAGTGATGCTTACACAGCATCAAATGGGGGATTGTAGAATATGAATGGCCAAAGTATGTGTTTAAGGAAATTGAGTACGTGACAATCTGCTTGAATTAAGATGGACTTTGTACTGTGAACTCTGAGTAAACTGTGAATAGTGGAAAAGGACTTAAAAACAAGAGCCTGCTTGAAAGCAGGAAATGTGCCTTATATGGACGTGCATCCGATTTTATTTTTCTGCCTAGAGATGTAGTAATATGAACTGCTTTAAGCCTACGGGTAAACCACTGATTGGTTAATTGTCTTTTGTACTGGTTCAGTCTATATTTTTGTATTGTCAACTAGTATTACCAGTATATAAGCTTATGCATTCCTTTGTTCTGGGAATCTCCCTGGTACTTTCCATGAGGCTTCCACACGTGTGTAATAAATACCACTGAAAGAGAGGAAAATCTGTCTTGTCTTTATTTAAGGTAAAAGCTAACACAGCAATGCATAAAGTTAAAGTTGCATTAAAAAGAAGCATTAGTAACATCATTTTACATTGATATAGTTCAATGGGTCAACAATACATTTTTTTGTTTGTATAAAAGTATGCAAATGCATAGTAGACACATTGGAGAGAGAGGTGTAATGAGGTACTAAGTATGGTCCTTTTGAGGGTACATAAAGGGAAAGAAGACAAGGTGGGGTCATGGCAAGGGCAGGTCCCGGAATTGAGAAAAAAAGAAGTTATGTCCTTACCATAACGTTACATGTGGAGTGTTCATCTTGCCTTTGTTCTTACACATGGGTTCGGAGCCGATCCTCGGCTCCGAGTCGGCCGCATCGCAAAGCTCTGCATCTCAGAGAAGCTCGAGACCAGACTATATCCCACAATCCTCCCTGCCATTACTCAGATCTAGTTTGCAAACAAACCAGACCGATAAACCAATACCTCAGGTGCAAGAACTACACACTCTCTCAGACATCCAGAGACACTCACTCACCATAGCAAAATAGCTAAGGGTAGTAGCATATACCCCATGAGACACAGAACAATATACCCTGGAAGGGGTTAAGACATTTCAATCAGAGTCTAGTCCTACCCGTTCTTCCAAAACACGTGAGGGAGGGAATGTAAAAACAAAGGCGAGATGAACACTCCACATGGAACGTTATGGTAAGGACATAACTTCTTTATGTGAGAGTGTTCAATCTCACCGTTTGTTCTTACACACGGGTAGCGTCCTTAGCTCCATCACCCCGAGTGAGTCATGGAAGAACGTTCCTAAGCACAGTGGAACCAAAAGATGTCCTGTCTTTGGAGGCTTTGTCAGCTCTATAATGAGTGATGAAAGTATGTGGCTTAGACCACATGGCTGCTGCACAAATCGTGCCCAAAGGCAAACGAGCTGCATGAGCCAAGGAAGTGGAAACGGATCTGGTAGAATGGGCCTTAGGTTTGGTAGGTAAGGACTGATTCGACTTAGAGTATACAAAGACTATACAATCAGCAAGCCATTTAGATAATGTACATTTTGTAATTGCCATGCCCTTTTTATTGTCTGCAAATGCGACAAAGAGCTGATCTGTCTTCCTGTAACTTTTAGTCCTATCCAAATAAAATCTTAACTGCCTGTGAGCATCCAACTTGTGCAGCATATACTCCAACTTGTTAGTATGATTCTTGAAGAAGGTAGGGAGTTCTATGGATTGGTTAATATTTATGACGGAACATACCTTTGGAAGGAAAGATGGATTTGTACGCAAAGAGACTCTATCTGGGTGGAAAATCAAGTAAGGTGGTCTGACCGATAATGCTTGCAGCTCTGATACTCTTTGAGCTGACGTAACAGCTACGAGAAAAAGTGTCTTCCACGATAAGAACTTTAGGAGGCAGGATGAAGCAGGTTCGAAGGGTGGCAACATGAGTTGTGACAGTAACAAATTTAAACTCCATGGAAACAAAGGCTTCCTGACGGGCAGCCGAAGATGGAAGGTTCCTTTCATAAAAGCCTTACAATGTCTGTGAGACATAATGGGAGAACCGTCCTCACCAATATGAAAGTTCGATATGGCCGCCAACTGTACTCTTAGTGTGGAAGTAGAGGCACCTTCATGAAAGAGGATAGATAAAAATTCCAGTACTTTATGTAAAGGAGCTACCAGGGGGTCTAAGTGTTGGCTAGACGCCCAGTATACAAAGCGTTTCCATTTACTCCTGTAGAGTTTTGTAGTGGAAACTTTATGAGAGGCAACCAGAATGTGTTGAACTGCCGGAGAAAGTAGATTAGACCTGGCTAGGCAGGGAAGCGGAGCAGCCAAGCTGCTAGTTTGAGGGATTGAAGAGACGGGTGAGGAACTCCCGACGAATGGGTCAGTAGATCTGGTACTGGGTCCAGAATCCACGGTTCCTCTGTTTGATGGGCTCAAAGAAAGGGGAACCATATCTGCCGAGGCCAGAATGGGGCTATGAGTATTATTGTCCTTTCCAGGTTCCTGGCTTTCTGTAGAAATCTGGGAATCAAAGGGGTAGGTGGGAATGCATATAGGAGACCCGGGGGCCAATCGCGTATCAGTGCGTCCCTGGGGACATCCCCCGGAGGGGGTAGAAGGGCAAAATAGCTTCTGCATTTTGCATTCAACGGGGAAGCAAATAGATCGCAGCAAGGCTGGCCCCATCTACGGAAGATCTTTTCCGCCACCTATGGATTGAGGGACCACTCGTGAGGTAACAGGATGGCTCTGCTCAACCTGTCCGCAATGACGTTGGATGATCCCGGGATGTGCGTTGCTATCAGAAAGCGACCCGTGAACTCTGCCCATTGCCAAATTCTCATGGCCTCTCTGCATAACGGGTAAGACCTGGTTCCCCCTTGCTTGTTTATGTACCAGACCACAGACATGTCCGTCTGAACTGCCACTGTTCCTAGAGGTAAGCGGGCTTAGAAGTGTTGCAACACCAGGAACACCGCCCTCAGCTCCAGAACATTTATGTGCAGGCTGTACTCCATGTTAGACCATTTCCCTTGGACTGTTCTTCCCTGAAATAGACCCCCCCACCCTATCAGAGAAGCGTCCATGGTTATTGTGGCCGTCGGATTGGGTAGAACAAACGGTCGACCCATAGTGAGATCCTGACTGTACACCCACCATGAGAGGTCTCGTTTGCAAGAGTCTGTTATCAGAATCTCGTGTGCTAGCGGTAACTGCTGGAATGACCACTGCACAAAAAGCAGCCATTGGAGGAGCCTCATGTGTAATCTTCCCATAGGAACTGCGATCAGGGACGGTGCCATTAGTCCCAAAACCTTCAACACCAGTTTGGCCGGGGCTTTCCTGCTCTGTAGTAGAAGAAGAACCTGTTGTTTGAGGGATGACGCCCTTATTGGAGGGAGCTTTACCAGTGTTAAACGTGTATCTAGGTCTGCTCCGATGAATGAAATATGCTGTGAGGGTGATAAGGCAGATTTTTCGAAGTTTATCGAAATCCCTAGGTGGGAACAAAGGTCGACTGTGTAGTCTCTGACTTGTATGAGGCGACGCTAGGTGGTGGCGGTGAGGAGCCAGTCGTCCAGATAGGGAAACACCTGGAATCCTTGTCGTCTCAATTGAGACCCAACCACTGCCATGCATTTGGTGAATACCCTGGGGGCTGACGTGAGTCCAAAGGGCAGAGCTCGAAACTGAAAGTGATTGGCTCCCAGCCAGAAGCGCAGGTGATCTCTGGACGGTCTGGCCATTTTGATGTGGTAGTACACGTCTTTGAGATCTATCGAGCACATCCAATCATCCTTCTGTAAAAATGGAAGGATCGATTGAAGCATGACCATCCGGAACTTTTCCTTCTTCACGAAGGTGTTGAGATTGCTGAGATCTAAAATCGGTCTCCAGTCCCCTGTATTTTTTGGAACTAAAAAGAACCTTGAGTAAGTTCCGGATCCTCTTTGGTCCGCCGGAACTGGTTGGATGACTCTTTTTTTGAGCAGCTTTGAAATTTCTATTGCTGCTGGGGTTCGCAGATGGGGTGGCACATCTGGAAACCTTCTTTGTTGGGGTGGAGTTGATATGAAGGGGATTTTGTATCCTCTGGTTACAATGCTTTTTACCCAGGAATCCGAGGTAATATTTAGCCAGGCCTGTGGGTATAAAGCCAAGTGACCACCGATTGCCTCCAGAGCAGAACAGCCGGGCCTCCGTTCAGGAGTGCTGGAAAGGCTTCCCAGGGACGGTATCCCTGTCGCCTTGGTTATGCGGACCCCCTCTGCCGCCAGGGCGGCGTCTTCCATTTCTACCCCCCTCTGCCTCTGGAGGGGGCATCACTCTGTGTGGCTTGGAAAGATCCCGAGTCTTACGGAACCACATTTTTCCGCCTCGTTGCCCTTTGGGGTATGGTCTAGTTGGAGCGGAAAAACGGACCCCGACAGCAGATAGGGTCTTTCCCTCTTGCTCACACCGAGTCAGAGTCTCCTTCACCTTGGGCCCGAAGAGTGTGGCACCATCAAAGGGGGCATTGGCAAAGGAAGACTTGAAGGCTTCTGCAAAAGAGCACAGCCGCATCCAGGATTGTCTTCGCAGAGCAATCGCTGAAGCTGCAGCTCTACTTGATCCTTCGGCCGCATACGAGATGAGCCTCATGGATGAGTTTACTATGGAGGTAAGGGTGTTAGGTTGTGCTGTTACCTTATCTGAAACAGCAGCATCTGTGTTACCCTGGAGGGTATCTCTCAGCTCCTTGATGAGATTCCTCTGTAGACGTGTGAAATGTGTCAAATAGTTTAGTGAACGCATGGAAAATTTCGCTCAACTAAAAACACGCTTCCCGTATCTGTCCATAGTCCTAGAATCCTTATTAGGAGGATGAACAGATGAGGAAGACTCAGACATCTCCTTTTTCATGGCTGCCGCCACCACCATAGCGTCAACTGGAACTCCCTTGGTGAGATAAGTCTTGTCCTGGGGGGGGGGGGGGGGCGCGGTAATAAATTTGTTTGGTTTTTGAGGGACTGGTTCCACTGTGTCTTCCACTCCCTTCGAGCAATCAATTCCATTAATTCATCGAAGGGAAGAGTCACCCAGGAGGTAGAAGGTTGAGCCCCAAAAGCCTTCAGCAGCACCGACTCATCCTCAGTGGGGGCTAGGGACTGCCAATCACCCCTCTGTTTTAAGATCTCCAGGATGTCTGCAAATGACACATCCTCAGAGGGGGATTTTGCGGACCCCTGTGCCTCACCCAAGTCGGTGTCAGACATTAGAGATTCCTGCGGGGAATCTATGCGTCTCCTCTTGCACAATCTTTTCCTCTGGACCTCGTCAGAGGGGGCTTCCGGTGAGGCCTCCAAGGAACAGGGGGAACCCTCTGGGGGTGGCTGAGGCAATGGGGCTCTATGCTTTGGATGGGTCGTGGGGACAGAAACAGAAAGCGGCTCTTTAGGGGAAGGAGAAGACGCCTTTAATGAAGTGGTTGTCTGTGCAGACAATACCTTCCTCATAAGGTCAAAAGCCCCTGAACCCCGGGCCGAGGACTCCCCTGGTTCCGAAGAACACGGGAGCGTCCCAGACACGGGGGCCATGGGCCCCGACCCTGAGGACGGAGCCGAGCCAATCTGCGCCGAGGCCCCAAGAGGGAGAGTTGGCACCAAAAGTTTGGTACGACTCTCGGTCCCGGAACCGAGGAGAGACCGTCGGCTCCGCGATTCACCTACAGGTTCCGAAGGAGTCGAAGTCAATGATGTTGATCATGCAATGGACGGTTTCGGCACTGAGGGCTCCACTATCATCAGCTCATCCTCTCCCGGCTCCGAAAACTGGATGGGTCTCGAAGGAGGACCTGTTGGAGATATGGGGAGGCCTTCTAGTTTCGACACCAATTGGGAGGAAACTGCACTCAACTTGGAAAGGGCTGTGTTTTCCACGGGCTTCTGCATGACACGATCCACATCTGTCTCAGATAACGGTCTGGAAGAACGGGTTGAAGGAGCCGAAGATGGCACCGACTGAAGAATGCACGGTGGCGGCAGCTCCGACACCGGTTCCAAGATCTGGGGCTCAGTGAAAGATAAACGTTCGACGCTCGGCCCCGAGGTCTGTGGAACCGGTGAACGAACCTTCGAAGATGAACTCGGAGCCGATGACATAGGCTCCAACTTCTTCGACCCCTTCGAGGACTTAGAAGCCTGGTCCAATTTGTCTAAAGCCTCCTGAAAGGCAGGCTTAAGCAACCCTCTATCTATAAGCTTCCTGCTTCTATCTGTCATGACCCTCCCGCTAAAGGAATGACATATAGAGCAATCCTCTTGCAGGTGGAGAGGGCCAAGACAGTAAACGCAGGACGCGTGGTTGTCAGTGATAGACATTTTCTGCCCACACACTGACATCTTTTAAAGCCGGATTTGGCTTTCTCCGACATGACTGGTAGAAGTAAATGACACTCTACTAGGTTTAATTTGACAAAAAAAAAAAAACTACCAATGACTATCTAACTAACTTCTATATATGTGTGTATATATATATAAAGTGAATATCTATATAAAGTGTAGAAAGAACACTCAAGAAACCACACCAAGAGAAAAAAGGGTAGGCCACAAAAGGAACCTTTAAGAATAATATTGTACAATATTATATTAATAACACACCCACACACTTCCTATACTATAACTAACTTTAAAAACTTTTTTTTACAAGAAAGGAAAGTAGCTTATCTGAAATATAGCAAAAAATTAGCAAATTCTCCTCTGGTCTGAGCTCTCCTCGATCCGATCTGTTGCAGCGACAAACTAGATCTGAGTAATGGCAGGGAGGATTGTGGGATATAGTCTGGTCTCGAGCTTCTCTGAGATGCAGAGCTTTGCGATGCGGCCGACTCGGAACCGAGGATCGGCTCCGAACCCGTGTGTAAGAACAAACGGCAAGATTGAACACTCTCACATTATGCTTTTAGTTCATTTTTAAAGTATGAGGTGTCAGAGATTGAACGTAAGTCAAGGGGAAGTTTGTTCCAAAAATGGGCAAGGGAGTGTTTGTACAGTAGTTTGCCTACTGACCTTTTTGGGTGGTAGACATCAAGTAATTGTTGGTTGGAAGTATGGAGGGTCCAGGTTGGGATGTAGATGGAGACTAAGGAAGATAGAGATGGACAGAAGGAGGTTTTATAAAGAATATAGTGTAGCATATGAAATTGATAAAATAGCAGAAATTGGGGAAGTTTAAGCCACTGAAGAAAGTTTAAAGAAATGCAGTGGTGTGAGTTGTATGGGGAGTTAGTAATGAATCTGGCTATTTTATGGTAAGTCTGTTGGAGTTTGTTTAGAGTGGAGGCCTGGATATTGGTATGAACTAGGGTGGCGTATAAGAGGGAGGGGAGGAGGAGTGCCTGGCCCAGGGTAAGTCTAGATTCAGGGGTTAGGAATTTTTTGTTCCAATACAGCAGACCTAGTTTCTGGTTTGTTTTTTTATACACTGGCGTATGTATAGGTTGAACTTTAGTTCATTATCGATAATGACCCCTAGGAGTTTTGTGTGGGTGTCAGGTTGGATAAGGAGGTGTTGTGATGAGAAAGAGAACAGGGAAGGAAAAGTAGGAGTTTGGTCTTTTTGGGATTTAGGATCAGTAGGTTGTGACAGAACCATTGTTCAGTGGAAAGTAGGGCTTGTTGGGTCAGGGAGTGTAGTTCAGGAATGTTATTTGAGATGGATATAGGTGAAGAGTCGCCAGCCTACTGAATAAGGGAGGATTTTGTGCATGAAGTGTAAAGATCATTGGTGAAGATGTTAAACAAAAGGGGTCCCACGATGGAGTCTTGGGGAACACCAGTGGAGATGGGAGGGAAAGGTGAGGAGGATGAGAGCCATTTGACAGATTGTTCCCTACCAGATAGATAACTATTAAACCAGGCAAGTGCGGAGGAGGATAGGTGGAGATTTGCAAGTTTGGATAGTAGAGGATGAGAGACAGTATCAAAGGCTTTGAAGAGATCTAGGAAGAGACAGGAAACGAGCTTATTGTTGTCTAGGACCTCTGCAATGATATGAGTGAAGAAGAGGAGGGCAGTGGTGGTGTTGTGGTGAGGACGAAATCCATGTTGGGTAGGGGTAAGTAAGTGGTGCGTGAGGAGGTGATTGAGAAGCTGCGAGTGGATACATTTTTCTAATATTTTGGAGAGGGGGAACAGAATGGCAATGGGTCGGTGGAGTTTCCACCTTTATGAAGAGGGACAGTAAAGAAAGATTTCCAAAGGGTGGGGACAGTTAATTCCAGAATACATCAATTGATTAGTATAGATATAGGATAGGCAATTGAGCCAGTGGTAAGTTTGAGGAATGTAAGAGATAGATTGTCAGTGGAAGGAGAGCAAGGTTTTAGCTTGAGTAGTAGAGATCTGATGTAAGTAATGGGAACTGGCTCAAAAGAAAACAAAGCTGTGTTAGTGGAACTTGGAGGGGTGGGGTGTTGTAGTAGAGTTTGGCTTAGAGGTTACCAGATTTTGGATGGAAGAGATAAAGTGTTTATTCAGGAGGGTAGCTATTTCCTGACAGGAAGAGTTAGGGCATAGGGAGGGATTAGAGGGCTTTCCAGGATAGAGGATGTTGTTGAGAGTTGACCAATATTTTCGAGGATTGGATTTGTTGTTAGCTGAGCAGAACTATAGTATAACTTTTTGTCATTAGTTGTATTTTTTCTTGCAAGGTTCCTCAGTTGCCTGTATTTTTGAAGAAGAGGTGGTTGTTTAGTTTTAGTCCAGGTTTTCCAAGCACTAGCTCTTTGTTTCATATGGGAACTAGTCTCCTTGCAGAGCCAGGGAGCATTGTTTGATTTTACTCTGATCTTCCTAGAAGGAGCTAAGGAGTTTAGAGTACTCATGAAGATGCCATTGAAAGTGCTTACAGCATCACTTAGGGGGAGGTGTTTTAGGATGGACCAATCTATGTTGTGGAGAATGGAGTTAAATTGGGATGAATTGACAGTCGATAATTTTCGACAGTCTTTGATAAGGTGGGGTTTAGGAATATGGGAGTAGTGTCTTAAGATGGTGGAAGGGAGATGATCACTAAGGGAGTCAGGTAAGGTGGTGGGATTGTGGTACTCGTGGGGGGAACTGGTAAGGGTCCAGTCTATGATGGAGCCGGAGGTGGAATTTTTATGGAAGTGAGTGGGAGATTTTATAAGTTGGTGGAAGCTGTGTAGGTGGATACTGAGTTAGGGAGAGTCAGTTGTGAGTTTGGACCAATCAATGTTGACATCACCAAGGATAAATGTCTCATATGGTATGTTATGGGAGAACCAGGATACCATGTTTTCAAGAATGGGCAAATTGTTACCAGGAGGAAGGTAGATAGAGGCAATTGCAAGTTTTTTGTGGGGGTTCAGATGGCAGTTAAGGATGATGATTTCAGCTGGGAGGAAGTCAGGAATTGGGGAAGGGTAAGGTGAGAGGTTAATGTTGTTTGAGTAGAGGATGGCCACGCCACCCCCTTTTTGCAGGTCTATCAGATCGGAAGATATTATAACCTGGTGGGAGTATTTCACTATTTGAGATTTGTGGTTCGAGCCAGGTTTCAGATAGGGAGAGGATGTGAGGGATATTGAGAGCTATCCATGAGTGCAGCTCAATAACATTATTTGCTAGACTCTGAATATTCAATGAGTAAATAGCTAAGTATTTGGATGGAGATGATTGTTGCAACTGAGGTTAGTGACTGTTAGAGGAGTAAGATGGGGGCAGTGTAGAGGTAGTTTTGGGGAGAGTGAGAGTGGAGAGAGAAGAAGAGGGGCCAGGGTTGGGATGGATATCTCCAGAACAAAGTAGGTTTTTAGTGAGGAGAGAGTGTGTAGTAGATGCTGGATGGAGTTTGTATAGTTTTGACTTTGCTTTGTGGGAAGGTTTAAAAACCTGTATTATGGATAGTTTATATAGACTTGAGGTAGAGATAGCAAAGAGATTAGGGGAGATAGTAAAATATAAAGTAGTTGGATATATGTTGTATGAGTGAGAAGCTGGTGAACATAGGAGAGGGTCAGAGAGATTGGAGTGGTAAGAGGTGGAGAGAGAGAGAATAAGGAGTAGTGTAGAAGATATTAGAAAATAATACATGTTGGAATAAAATATGGTCAGATAGAGTAGGTATAGACAGTGGTATAGAGGAAGTGGTGTTGACAAGATTGACAAATTAGTAAGGTGGTTGTGGCAATAGGCAGGAAGTGGAATTGTAGTGGCTAGTGGGACAGGAAGGGGAGGGATAGTTAGGTATAAAGGTAACTGTAATGGGATGGGTGGGAATGGGGGTAGGGTAGGGGAGCAAAGTGAGTCCAAGTGTAGTGAGGGGGAACGTAACGGGGTTAGCATCCTAGTCAAGATGATGTCAGAGAAACAATCAGAAAAAGATAGTGAAAAACTAGCTTGAGAGACAAGAATATAAAGTTTCTGAAGGTATAGTCACCAGAAATAAATAAAAAAGAAATAAAATATGAGCAGAAGTATGCTTACAAAAGGACATTGGCCTCTAGCTACACAAGTAGATTTACTTGAAGCAAACCCAGTGTTGTATGGTTAAAATAAGCTACAATAGAGAGGTGCTTTGGAGGGGGAGAGAGGTCTTACTAGCAGCTAAAAGCAGGGCAATAAATAAGTCTGAAAACAGTTAAATAGGGCAGGTGCACTAACAAAGACAGTTATGAGTGAGGCTAGAAATGAATTCAGGGAAGGGTAAAGTACAGAACAGGAGAATATACACAGAAACAGTATGAGGATAGTGGGTAACCAAAGAGAAAGGATAGGAGCTGCTGGCGTCTGCTTTTCGTGGCGACTAGCAAAAAAACCACTGTAAATTCCTGTTGTACTTATAAATTCTAGCATTAATTAAAAGATTAGCTTATCATGTAGTAGTTATTCACTGGGACACATACGTCAGTGGTATTATTTAAGCTTAAAATGGTGGCTTCTGGACAGATAAGTTACACCCAGCTTTACAGTTGTCTTGACACTTCTTTCTAGATTTTTTGTCCTTCTGTTAGGTATACTTTTTATGATAGAAATGCTTTGGCTTGTTAGGGTAATTTCTTTGTAATTTTGGAAAAGGGGAAATAAAAAGTTGTTTAAACCTTTGCATAATCTTGCCACTCTCTTTCAGTTTCTTAAACAATCAGCATTTTGACATATTCAGGGAGAGAATGGAATCTGTGCTAGGAAAATCTCATAAGCAGAGATCCACTGGCAGCAGCCCTGGAAGAGGCTTCTGTAACATCAAATGCACTCTTAATATATTTACTTGCAACCTGAGAAGCAGTAGAAATCATATTTTGCAAGACTGAACTTGGGTCACATTCAGGGATATTAGGAATAAGCTTAGATAAATTGTCAAAGATAGACAACAAGTAACTAATCATATGGGATTGATTGCACTGAATGCTAAAGTTGCTGAAGCATAAACCTTCTTTCCATATCTATCTGCTGCCCTATTATTCTTATCATTAGATAATTCATTGGATAATGGAAAAGGTTTTGAAGGTTTGCCTAAGTCTATAGAAATGACTGCAAGATTAAAGGATTAAATTAAATTAAATTAAATTAAATTAGATTAAATTAAGGATTAAGATTAAATTCATATATAGATACTTGTGACTGTCTGGGATTTCATAGTACCTTGTGAGGCTTTTTAAGGTTCAGCAAGCTGAGACTCAGGTGCCAGGCTGCAAGAAAAGTGTACTCCAAAGGTTCTAAGATAGGAGGTAGTTCAGAATGTTTGAGAACATCTGGTGCAATAAACTACAGAAACTCTCTAAGATTCTGCTATATGGCTACCCTCCCTATTACAATGACAAATCTTCTTTTGGATGATGTCCCAAAACTGGGGTGAATTTGAGAATAAGGTATCATCAGGCTCTGATTCAAAACCAACAGGGTGGTACAATTCTGAAAAGTACAGGATGTAGAAGAAAAACTGTGGAGGTTTTAAAGTCATAAGAGCTTTAAAAATCCCCTGAGAAAAATTCTGCCATTCCTGTTGTGTACCCCTGGTACTAGAGGGTAACAGGAGAAGAAATATGTTTTCTGTTTCTTTTTCCTGAATATTTCTAAAGAAACTGTATGAAAAGGGGCAGACAATGGAAGTACTTCTTTGAGGGAGATAGGGATGTTCTCATTAAAAAGTATCTGAGGAACACTGTTCTGTCCTCTGAGATCAGACCTGTAGGCTTTCCTTTCATTGTCTTGACGGCCACTCCATCTTGAGAACATAAGGGATTACTACAGTGGGAAATGGACCCTGCTGCTGGTGCTCCATGGGTTTGCCAATAGTCTCAACAGATATGTTTGACTCCAGCCTTGGGAAAGAAGCAGATTAAGTACCTTCTTTTCAATTCACAGCTTTCTTTTTGGGATGGGAAGAGATGTTTGAAACAGGGTCTTCTGACTACATGATATCTCATGTCAAAACCTTTAAGCCTCTGTTTTTTTTTTAATACTTTTTCAGGGAAGACAAATGCTTCCTAAATGTCTTTGTCACAAGAGCCTAAAAGATGGAACAGCCTCTAGTATTATGTTTCAGGTCTTAAACAAAATAGACACTGAGTCAGCCTGTCTTTATAAGGGATCTACCTACCACAGAGGCATTTCCCTCACTTAGATTACATATAAAAATTGAAAATTTCACAAAGGACAAAAATAATAATGAGGAAGTGTCCCTAACAGGATACTTAGCCTGTCCTTTGCTTGGATACAGGAACCTTTTAAACAGCTGACAGACTGAGTTTCAGCTGGAATCTTGTCTACTGGACTGGTAACAAGAAAATTCTGGGAATGTTTTTGATTGTGTGCCCCTTATGTACCAAAATATAGTCTTCATGCCTACATCTAAAGTCATTGGTATGGTGTGTGAGGGAAGTGTGCATAAGCTTTTATATGCTGGCCGGATATATGGTATCTTTGCTGGGATATGTCCCATTGGTCAGCATTTTTGCAACATTGACTTTATGATGAGCATCTAGAGGGGAGCTATATTAACTTCAATTAAACTCAGTCGGAAGATGATACCATAGTGACAGATATGGAGACTATAGTAATGAGATAAAGATCAACCTGAACTTACTTCTTACCTTTAGTTTGAAATAAATGATCTCTTATATTTATTTTTTAATTTTGTTTTATTTTATGTTTATTTTACATTTGTTAACTGGGGGTGTCAGACTGAGATGAAAAGGCCATTTTTCAGCAGATGCCCGATGAGAAAAGCTCCACATAGAAAAATTACAGATACATTTAGTTATTTAGACATGATCAGTATACAAACAAATTACAAAATACATGTTTTTACAGTGGTATGCAGCACATCAATGGTTACAGTGGAGAGAACAAACAACAAAATATTAATTTAAAAATAAAGGTAATTAATAGATTTGTGATGTACAGCTGAAATTTGGAACATAGGTAGAATACATACATAGTACACAGGTACAGTACATACATTGTAAATTAGCCAGTGTTTGTGAGTAAGACTGAAAACTATTATCAAGTACTCTAGATTTAGTATGTGTACCTTATCCGCTTTCACTAGCCTGGGGATATAGAGTGAGTAAGAATAAAGAAGAAAATGTACACTACTTACTGGTGCCAAAGCCTTATATGACATTATGAATCTTGCACATATAGTCATGTGCATGGAAGTCACATGGGAATGAATAAAAATAAGGACAGAGTAGTAACTAATTGGCTATGAATTTTGAAAGATGGAAAAATTATTTTCATTCTATCCAGAATTTCAAGAAGAAGCTCCAAAAATCCTTTGGTTCCAATGACTATTATAGATGTGCCATTCGAACACATTGCTAAGGACATTACTGGGCTTTTGAGAAGATCTAGTAGTGGGTACCAATATACCATGATCATAGTAGACTATGCCACATTTCCAGAAACTGTAGCATTACATAATGTTAATGTTAAGTCTATTGGCAGATAAAGTACATTTATCTAAGTTAACTTACCTTAACACTAGATGTTTGAATAGATCATTGTTGCAGCAGCCCAAGCATTATGGGTTATATCCTGCCAAGGATATGACAATTGGCAAGAATCCAAAGCTTTAGGTCACTGTCCATGCACCGTAATTGCCGAAGGGCTCAAGAAGATCTTATAAAGTCAGAGGTTAGGGCACCAATCCTTCAGTGCTTTCTTGCCTCAAAGTAAAGGAGGCTGGAGCCTGTATATTAAGTATGTGCTGGGAAAAAGGGAAATAAAAAATAACTACACCCTGGCAAAAAACATAAAACAAAAAAGGGGGAAAGAGGGAGTGGTCCTATATTGCAACAGTAATCTAGTCAAACCTCTACTGTTATGGTAAATTAACTTATACAGATGTGCTATGTTCATCTTTAGATGACTGTTGCAGTAGCCTTAGCTATATGGGGAGATTATTAGAGTTTAAAAAGAAAAGGAGGAGGAAGAAGAGCTAGAGTTCTGCACTCCCTGGAGAACAATTCTAGCAAAACCTGCTCTGGACATGGGAAAAAGATTCTAATTTGTAATATTTTGTAAAATTATTCTTAGAAGATCAAGTTGCTGCCTCTAAAATACTTCTAGAGCCTGACACTTTCCAAAAAGTCACAGAAATAGCTAAAGTCCTGATAGAGTGGGTCCCGGCCTTGCCTAGAAGTGAGTTGTTATGGTGAGAGAGACTCACAAAAAAACAATAGTATGAGACAACCATTTGGAAATTGTTTGTTTTGACACTGATAGTTCCTTCTCTTACCATCACAGGAAATAGTTGATCTGAACTTCTGAAGGTTTTGGTCTTGTTTATATAACATCTGAGTTACTTACCTGTGGATATCAACAGTATGAAAACTCCTTTCTTCCTTATTTTTTGGATTTGAAAAAAAGACAGGGAGATGAATAGCTTGACTCAAGGTGATCTCTGAAACAACTGTAGGCATAAAGATTTTTTTTCTCAAAGATTCCCAATCCTAACGACAAATAAGATAAGGATGACTCATCATAAGTGCCTGTAACTCAGAAACTCTTCTTGTATATGTTAGAATAGTGAGTAACATTTATTTTCAAGTTAAGGACTTCAATTAAGCCGTGTGCATTGATTCAGGGGGAGAAAGGTTAAGCTTATCTAGAAAAAAATTGCAATCCCAAGAAGGAGCCACCTGCTTTCTAGGTGGATAGATACACAGAACCCCTTTCAAAAAATGTTTGACTTGAGACTTGTGTAGAAAGGGGGATCTACAAGAAGACAAGTAGACATGTCCAAGAGGTGAATCTTGATAGAAGAGTAAAATAGGACAGATAGTAACACATGTAAATATTGTAGTACCAGAGACATCTGGGCTTTAAAAATGGCTTTGGTCTTTTCTTAGCACCAACTAGAAGATTGTTTCCACTTCTTTATATATGATTTTCTGGAACCACATTTCTTTGCCTTGTCAAATACCTGCTAGAAATTTTCAGAAAAGAAACTGTGCCTGTAAGATACTAAAATTCTATCACCCAGGTGGTCAACTGAAAAAAAGTTTAAGGTTAGGTGGATCAAACAATCCCTGCCCTGTGTGAGTAAGTCTATTCAGTGAGACATATTGTGGTAATTACCCCTGGCCATTTTCAAAAGATGGGTAAAAGTACAGTTGTGTAAGTAAACTTACCAAAACAGTATATGCTCAAATAGATCACTGATACAGCTGCCTAAGCTGTATGGGTTATATCCTGCACAGGATATAACATTCAACCAGCCTCAATAACTTTACACCACTTTCCATGCACCCATACCATTCATAGCTCGAGCAAATAAGTGAGACAATCAACAGTCTATGTGCCAAACCATTCAGAGCTTTCATGCCAGATGAAGACGCGAGGCTAGAGCCCTGAAACAGGTCAATTTTAAGCATATAAAAATCAATGTCCTCACCCTGGCAAACAAATAAGGGGTAATGGAGGAAGGGAGTGACTCCTGCAGTGGGGATCTATTCAAGAGCGACTGTTATGGGATGTTTACTTACACAACTCTACTGTGTTCATATTTAGATCACTGCTGCAGTAGCCTAAGCAATATGTGTAGACAACAGGTTATTCTAAATGGGAAGAGGGAGGGGAGAGGATGATGGTTGATAAGCACCTAAAGAATGGTCCTAGAAAAGCTTGATATAGACCTGGAAAAGGAGTCTAGTTTGTAGTGCTTTGTGAAAGTATGTACAGAGGGCCCAGTTACTACCTGTAGGATATTTCTAGAGTTCACCTCTTTCCAAAAAGCCACTGAAGCCATTGCTCTAGAAGAATGTGCCTTAATCCTGCCTGGAATTGACTTATTATGGTGGGAATAACAAAAGGAAATAGCACAGGACAACCATTTCAAAATCATCTGCTTTGACACAGGTTGTTCTTGTTCTTATCTTCAGAAAAAAATAACAACTAATCAGAATTTTTGAAGGTTTTAGTTCTGACAAGATAGTATATGAGTTGTCTGCTGGTATCCAGAGTATGAAGAAACATTTCTCCCTCATTTTAGGTTCTGAAAAGATCTCAGGTATTTGGATAACTTGGTTCAAAGTAAACTTGGATATCACTTTAGTCATACATGAATGATTTGTTCCAAAGAAGTCCTATGTTGGTGTAAAATGAGATAAGGCTAACTCACCATAAAAGCTTGCAACTCAAGACAATTTCTTGATGAAATCAGAGCAATAAGCAACACTGATTTAAAAAGGTGCCTAAATATTAAGATTCTATCATCCAGGCCGTCAGCTGCAGTTGTTTGGGTCAAGATGTTCATAGGTTCATGCTAGGCTATCTGCCCTAGGGCATTTATAAGCCTAGCCAGAGTGTGTGTGTGGCTTTCACCACCCCTTAGGATGAGAATACTATACCCATTAGTTTGCTGTGCCTCTGTCCAGCAGTGACACAGAGATGATTCCCAGGGTAAACCTACGATCTCCCATCCACTCGTCAAGATTTCTCTTGAACAGAGTCAGTGAGGGACTCTGCCTCACATGGACTGGGATTCTGTTCCATAGTGCAGGGAGTCTCTGGGTGATGAATCTGTCCCTCCAGCACGTCCAATTTATATCCGTGTTGAGGTTTAAGTCTCTTGCTCTCGTGGCTCTGGTGGATTTGGATTTTTTGAGGTGGAGCATGTCCATTAATTCCGGGTTGGACATGGCCTTGTATGTCAGGCACAGATCACCTCTGAGCAGACGGTATGCGACTGAATAGAGCTGGAGTTTCTTCAGTCGGGCAGCGTATGACATATGTTTGAGCCCCTTTACCCTTTTGGTGAGGAACTTTTGGGGTCTTTCCAACTGCTGCAGGTGTCGGGTAAGGTACATTCGAAATGGGGCGTTGTACTCAATCATTGGTCTGATAGGTGAAGAGTACAGGGGTACAATGACCTCTCCTGATCTGGATGTGAATCCCTTCATGATCAGGTGGGCAATGTAGAAGGTCTTCCTAACCACTTTGGCAATGTGAGTGTCAAAAGAGAGGTTACTGCCAACTTGGGTCCCCAGGTCTCTGATAACTTCTTCCGTGTTTAATGGATTACCACCTATGTGGTAATTAGGGGTTACCTTGTTTTTCCCAAAGGGTATGACTATACATTTTTTGGCATTTAGCTTAAGGCCATGGCTCTGGCACCAGTTATCCATTTCTATGAGACCTCTCTGGAGGATGTCTGTGTCTGATGGAGTGTCAATTATGGTGCCCAGTTTGCAGTCATCTGCAAATTTTGTCAGCCACAATCCCCTTATGTTTGCCTGCACTTCATAAAAATAAATGCCGAACAAGAGGGGGCCCAGGACTGAGCCCTGTGGGACACCGCTCGTGACCGGCTTAGAGTCTGACATGGCACCAGCAACTCTAACCCTGTGGGTTCTGTCCTTGAGCCAGTTTGCAACCCATCTTGTGACATATGGGTTTACATCTAAGCTGGTGAGCTTTTCTATGATGTCCGAGTGGGGTATTGTGTCGAACGCTTTTGCTAGGTCAAGGTAGGCTGTGTGAACTGCCTTACCCTCATCAATGGCCTTAGTGACTGTTTCGAAAAGTCGACCAAGTTCAAGAGGCAGGATCTGCCCTTGACAAAGCCAAATTGGGTAGGATCCAGTGTCTGTAGGTCCCCAATGTCTTTATTTATGAGTTCCATTATGATCCTCTCCATAGCTTTGCAGACAAGGCTCGTCAAGCTTATGGGGCGGTAATTTCCAGGGTCCGTAGAAGCACCGCCTTTGTGGAGTGGGACCACAGTTGCCGTACGCCATTCTTTGGGCACGTATCCTGTAGTAAGGCTAAGATTAAACAGCAGCCTTATGTGTGGGTTTAGTTCCTCATTGAGTTCGTGTAGCACACAGCCGGGGACACCGTCCGGTTCCATTGATGCTGTGTTTTTTGCTTTAGAGAGAGCAGCTCTCACCTGGGCATCTGAGATGTTTGGGAGGCTAGACTCTGGTGGGATAGATAATTCTCCTTTTGGGGGGGGGGGGAGAAATTTGCACTGAACCTGTCTGCCAGTATGTTGGCAATGTCTGTGGGTTCAGTGATTTTTGTATCATTTTGGACTAATTCTGAGCATATCTGGGAGTTTCCACCCAGGTTTCTAACATAGCTAAAGAAGGCCTTATGATTGTCTTTTGTGTCTTTAGTGATTTTTCTCTCAAAGCTGGCCTTGGATGATTTTATGAGTGATCGTAGTTTTTTGCTAGTATTGATCAGAGATGCCTTCCCTTTTAGGGATTTTGCTCTGTCATGTAGTAGCTTTCTCCTCTTGTTGTAGAGTTTGTTTATGGCTGGGGTCCACCAGACCGGGCGCCTGCCTTTGGTGGAAAGGGTCTTGATTTTATTAGGGATTGCTTGATCCATACATTCCTGAAGGTGCTCGTAGAAGGCATTTGTAAGGGTTTCAGCAGCGTGGGTTGTGGTTTCCACTGGCTCGGGGCCTTGAAGGATACCACTCCAGTCTTAAGAAGTGTGAAGTTTGCTTTTGAGAAGTTCTTCACTGTGGTCTTTTTTGCTGGGGTTGGGGGCGGGATGTGGATCTCCAGTGAGATTAATTTATGGTCTGATCTCACCAATGAGGGATATACTTCCGGTGTGGAGCATTTTGTCCCCATGTTTGTGATGATCAGGTCTAGTATATTTTCTCCTCTTGTGGGAATGGTGACTAGTTGTTCCATAGCATTTGAGTTTATGAACTCCAGGAACCTTTGGGCTAGGGTGTTGCGGCTTGAGTAATGTTCCCAGTCTATGTTTGGGTAGTTGAAGTCACCCAATATGATGGTGTTTGGAGAGACATTCATACTCTCCAGTGTCTTCAGGAAGGCTGTGTGGGTTTCCTGAGTTTGAGAGGGTGGTCTATAGCATGCTACAAACTGTAGGGCAGTTTTACCTATGGTTAATTGCACCTGGATGGTCTCCGATGCTTCGTGCGTTGCCACTAACCTGGAGGTGTGGGTATCCTTTATGAATATGGATACTTCCCCTCCTTTTGTGGTTCGGTCCGGATTTTGGGGCCGGAACGCATGATATGAGGTATAACCTGATAGTGCTGGGGTGCTCTCAGGAGCCTTGAACCAGGTTTCAGTCACAGCACAGACATCCATGTTCTCCATACTGAGGAGGGCTTCGAGGGCGTGCATCTTGAGGTTTAGACTTCTGGCATTGAGCAGTATTACCCTTAGTTTTTTCCATTTTTGTTTTCTAGGGCGGTAGGTTTATCATTTGAGCCTTGCCTAAAAAAGGCACTATGGGGGTGGCAAGAGCCTTTGCCAATATCCGGAAGCCCAGGGGTGACAGGTGCAAGCCGTCCCTTGCGAAGCAGCGTGGCTTGTCAAGCATGTCATCCCAGGCAGACAGACATTGGATCCCCTTAGAATGACACCAGTAATTAAGCCAATTGTTAAAGCTGATCATTTTGTCTCTGTATTGTGGCATCATTCTTGGTGAGGGTAGGATACTGCTCAGGGTCAGGGTCATACCAGCCTGGGCTACATAATCTGAGAGCTCCTCTATGTCTCTTTTCATGTAGTCCAGGGAGGTACGTCTCAGGTCGTTCACACCGGCATGGACAATGACTGAGTCATACTTGTACTTGCTGTGGAGTGACCTGAGTGCTTGTGTTATGTGACGGATTCTAGCGCCCAACAGGCAGCTTACTGTGATCTTTTCCTTGTTCAGTCTGGTGAGTGGGACGTCAGTGTGTCTGACTATGGAGTCACCTATAACAAGTGTGTCTGGCATTGTGTTTGGCCTTAAGGGCTGTGACTGTTTAGCACACTGACTTTGAGAGCTATGTGTTGCATGTCTTATGTCTTGAGGTGGCAGTTGCTTGGGTGTCTGCTTTGGAGGCCTCTGTAGTTTTGGTAGATTTTTGATCAGTGCCTCCGAGTATGTCTTTGTGTGTTTATGTGTTTGTTTTGCAGTTGTGATAGTTCTATGTGAAACTGGGTTTGTGGTGTGCGTGGTTTCCTTCTCCTCCTGTCTGGTCTTGCCAGTCCTGAGTTGAGAAAGCTCAGCCTCCAGTTTGGCTATATAGTTGCATCTCTCACATGTATTTGTGTTTTGTGGGAGAAGGAGTGGGTTGTCTGTGTACATGAGGCAATTGCAACATTGCCTCAAGATGCCAAGATTCACCAGCGGAACAGGAGAGGACGCTAGCAACTGACCCTTCGACATGCTAGAAAAAGTTTGCTGTGTAACTGAGTCAGAAGGGACTTATAGGGAAATGGGTACTCAAGGGGATTCTAGGCTAATGTAGTACTTTGTTTAGTATATAAGTACTTTACCTATATAAAAATGCTTTAGGAGCAAGTGCTGAGCTTTTGAGATAGAGAATAGACTGTTTAGATTGCAAGTAGAGAAGTTCTAAGGGAAAAATTGAAGAGCAGACTTTACGGAGCCAGAAATAGTTTAACCTTGTTTAACCGGTATCAAATACCCATTGTCTTGTGTGAGTAGATCCTGTCTGTGAAGAAGCTTATGATAATTACCCCTGACCATTTTCAAAAGAATAGAGAACCACTGTTGCCTGGGCCAGAAGGGAGACACCATAACCATCTTTGGATAGTCCTTCTGAATCCTTATAATGAATATGAATATTAGTGGAAAGAGTGGAAAAGCCAGGATCATACCTATCCAAGGCAAAGAAAAAGCAACTGTCTTCCAGAACTTCTAGAATGGACTCCTGGAGCAGAATTTTGCCAGCTGATTGTTGTGAGTGGAGCAAAAAGAGCTATTTGAGATGTTCACAGCAGTTGCAACAATTCTTGGAAGACACTGTTTTTCAGCTTTCATCTGTAAGGATCTGATCCTGCCCATTGTGTCTGACATACAGTTTTATTCTGATGGTAGGTAAGATACCCACAGAGCACTACTGTGCTGGAAAATGATATCCCATGATACCATGATAGTCAGCACAGAGGGAAGGATCTGGCTCCCTCTTGATTTTTATACAACATCACTATGGTGTTGTCTGTATACATTTGTAGGGGTCTTGGAGACCACAGATACATTTTAAGTGCCAACATCTCTTTTATATTTATGTGTTCTAGTATCTTTTCTACTAAAAAAACTCTGTTTTTTATCTCCACACATCCTGCTCTCCAAGCAAAGTCTGAGGCATCTGTAGTAATCGATTGTGCTGCAGCAGGAAGGGACAATGAGAGACATGGATTCTGACAAATTTGGTGTCCCCACCACAATTCCCCCTCCTCACAAACCTCAAAACTGGAATCTGAAATGTTACAAAAGTTGATGTTGGGACCATACATATTTCGGGTACCACTTGATTTCTATCATGTGGAGTCTTGCAAGAGGGATCATGAGAATAATAGAGGTCATGAGACCCAAAATCCTGAGAAATTCCATTGCTGAGACAGCAGTCTGAGTGGAAACAGGAACAGATCTAGATATAGAGCTACTTTTTCCTGTAGAAGAAAAGTTCTTTGAACTGAGGTCCGCAGGAGACAAACAGTAAAACATTCTTGTGAGAAGAAGCCAAACAAGAAATTTGTATGTTCACTTGGAACCCCAGTCCATGTAGGAGATCCCTTAGCCAGGTCAGAGATTTCTGACACCATGTAAAAGACTCTGCAAAGATAATCAAATTGTCAAGCCAAGGAAAATGTAAGTACCTTGCAATCTGCAGTAGACTATCTCATGAGCTAGACATTTTCTGAATATCCTTGAGGCAGTAAAAAAACAAAGGGAAATGTACAAAACTGGTAATGTGATTCACACGAAAACACTAAGAAATGTCTGAAGTCTAAATCTACTGAAATATGATGCTAGGCATTTTTTTAACCTAAGGTCACCATAAAACTCAAATTTGGAATTAAGGGTAGCAAGTTGTGAAGGGAAAACATTTTGAACTTGGGCACTTGTAGACCAGAGCATGTGTTGTAACTTTAAGAAACATTTAAAAATGAGGGCATATGCACATAAATAGAGAGCACATGCAGACAGCAGTGCCATTTTGCGAGAACAGCCAGAGTGTCAACATGTATGAGTGCAGTAGTCAGTCTGTTTGCAAGTTTATTTAAATTTAAGTTACTAAGCCTCAATCCTGATGTAGATGTAGATAATAAAGTTGCTTGAACCGAACTCCCAACTGTTCTTTGTTTTATTCTGATAGGACAAGCAACATGGTGTCAGAACCAGGATGGAGAGTGCAACTTCTTCAATCCATGAGGTGCAGAGTTAATGGTGAAGGTACATTGAGCAGGTTGGGTGATACAGTGCTCAAATGATTAAAACGCCAGAAATGAACTTCAGGCAACCACAACTTGCATAAATGATTTATTTTGTAAAGAGAATGATATGAAGCATTCACAAAGCACAAAACAAATTATTAAGCAAACAAGTAGCACAAAATGCATTATTAATCAAACGAAAGGCACAAAATGCATTACTGATTAAACAAAATATTCAAAACCATGATATCTGACAGAATTATCAGAAATACTTATGAGGGTGTTCAGAGTTACTTCCGATTTGCACAATAAGCATATTAAAAGTAAAACGAGCACAAGAAAAGCATAATGAGCATGATAAGAGGTCAAATGGGCATAACGAACACAGTAAAAAGGCAAAGTAAGTGTAAGAAAAAGCAAGGTGACTGCATGTTTTTAGTAAACGGACATGTTTTGACATGAGCTACCATTTTGCATTGATCAAAGCTATTCAAAGTGTAACTAGAGTTGTTCAAAGTATTTCAGAGTGTGCAAAGTGTTTGCAGTGTGTGCTTTATTACAGTACAGTTATTTCAAAGAGTTTACTGTGTGCAAAGTACAGTTATTTTGCAAAGTGCAGTCAGAATACAGTAATTTTGAAAAGTTTCTTGTGCTGTGTGCATTTTATTTGCAGAGTGCAGTCATTTCAAAGTGTTTCTTACACCATCACTGTACAGAATTATTTCGCAAAGTATAGCCATTTCAAGAAGTTTCTTGTGCTGTGTACAGTTCATTCGCAAAGTGCAGTCATTTCAAAGTGTTTCTTTCACTGATAAGGAGTGGTTTCACAAAGTATATTGGTTTTAAGTGTCCTTGTGCTACGGAGACTTATTTTACAAAGTTCAGCTATTTTGGAGAGTCTATTGTGCTATTGGGCATAATTACAAGTCCTGGCATAAATTTCCGGCATATATATGTGTGTATGTTCATATATAATTCCAAGGGTCTTTAGTACTGTGTGTTGATATGGCAGAAGCATTTCACAGACCCAGTCCACTTGTGTTTGATCATAATATTGCAGAGAATTGGAGAATATTTCAGCAGGAATATGATATTTTCATACAAGCATCTCTTTCTGATAAAGATGCACATACAAGGGCATTTAGCAGGGTCGGAAGCCACTGAAAGAGTGTTCATTTGTGTATGCACCAGCAATATATGCAGGAGAAGGAGAAAAAAAATGCCATACTGTTGTACAAGCTGAATCAAGGGAGGACCCAGAGTGCTTGAAATGTAAATTTAGAGAAATGTGTAACCCCCAGACAAATGTTACAGTGGAGAGGCACCTATTTTATACAAGAGACCAAAAGCCAAGAGAAACTTTTGCAGCTTATATTACTGACTTGAGAAACAAGACTAAAACATGCAGCTTTGGTGATTTGAAAGACAAGCTGATAAAAGACAGGCTTGTATGTGATGTTAATAATGCTGCAGTAAGAAAGATTTTGCTTCATGACAGTGATTTAACGTTGAGCAAAGCTATACAGATTTGTCAGATACATGAGCGTACAGAAAGGCACACAAAATGCTCGCAAGTGATAACAGCATGGTTTCAGCAGCTTCTAGAACAAATTTAGACAGCATGCAGCACAGGGCTAACAAACAAGCACATGGCAGCTGCAGCCCCAGCAGGATTTCCAGGGTGAACCCGTAACTTTCCAGCAAGTTCTAAGATAAGCTCAGTAAAATGGACACGCTCTGTGCAGCACAAGGCTAAGTCAGCAAACCCTAAGTCAAGTCTTATTGTTAATTGTCATGCCAATCATGAGTCTAAAAAAGAGAATTGTTTAGCATTTGGCCAGTAATGCCACAAGTGTAAAAAACTGAACCACTTTCGAAAGTTTTGTAAATCAAGTAAGCCTCATTTATTTATTAAGAAAGGTCACTCAGAAAAGCAAGTTGATCATATAGAAAAGCTGCAACTCTACTTTCTATGTTAATGCAGTAGATTTGTTGTTTTGTACTGTCCTGATCAATGGTAAACCCACAGAGCTGAAAGTAGGCACTGGTTCAAACTGTAATGTTATGTCAGCAGAAACATTTGCAAGAGTAAGAGCTGGTAAGCAACTTAATTTGGCCAATTGTGTGAAACTTGTTGCTTGTGTAGATGAAGAGATTCAAACCGAAGGCTCAGTAGTGCTTTCATGTTCTTCAGCTGGGAACAGTTACAGCTTGCAATTTTATGTAGTCAAAACACCTGTACAGTCTTTATTAGGTCTCAGAGACAGTTTAAGAATGAAACTGCTTTCTTTTAACAAAGACGTCCATTGTGTAAGCACATGTCCTAGTTCCAGTTTCACCTATGCCATTTTCTCAATGCATGCTGATGATTCCGAAGACAAGCTAGGCACACTTCCAGTTGTGTATTCCATGAAGTTAGACCCAGAGGTCAGTCTAGTGGTCAGACCAGTGAGAAGAGCTCTGATAGCTATGCAGGACAAAGTCAAGGTCCAGTTAGATAAAATTGTGCAACAAGGTGTGATTTGTCCAGTCAGGGAACCAACTGAATGGTTATCTTCCATGGTAGTTGCTCATAAGAAAAGCTCAGATGAAATCAGAATATGTATTGATCCATGAGACTTAAACAAAGCATTAAAGAGGTCCCACCATCCTATGCATACAGTCGAGGAGGTTGCTACCCTCATGCCAAATGCCATTGTTTTTTTCTATCCTAGATGCACATTGTACATTTTGGCAAGTAATGCTTGATTGCAAATCTTCACTACTGACTACATTTCGTACCCCATTTGGTAGATACAGATTTCTCAGAATGCCTTTTGGAATAAATTTTGCCAGTGAAATCTTTGAGTGTGCAATAGAGCAATTTTTTTTTCAGGTTATCTGTATGCTATAATAGTAGATGATTTACTAGATGGAGGTAATGGTGAAGCAGAACCTGACAGAAACCCAGGAAAGTTCTGGACAGAGCACGTAAAGTGAATCTAAAGCTCAGTCATCTGAAATGTAAATTCAGGCTACAAGCAGTTACTTATGTAGGTCATTTACTTACCAGTACATGCTTACAACCAGACCCTGCCAAACAAACAGCCATTCTTGAGATGCCAGCTCCAGACAATGTCCAAGCCTTACAGCATTTCCTTGGTATGGTCAACCATTTGGCAAGTTTATAACAGACTTCAGTGAATTATAAATGCCTTTAAGAGAGCTGACACACACAAATGTTGCCTAGTAATGGTTGGAACAACACCAGAGAGCATTTGATAACCTTAAACAGAAAATTGCCAGTCCACCTACGTTAAAGATACTATGATGTCCACAAACCAGTAATTCTTTACTGTGATGCTTCAAAGTTCGGTCTTGGTGCAGTTATTCTTCAAGAGGACAGACCAGTAGCTTATGCATCTACAGCTCTTACTGCAACTGAGATGCAGTATGCTCAGACTGAGAAGGAACTGTTGGCAATTGTGTTTGCATGTTCGAAGTTCCATGATTATATTTATGGCTGAGGTATCCAGTCAAACTACTCATCAGCCTCTACTCACTATTTTAAAGAAGCCTATGTATACAGCTCCTGCAAGGCTACAAAGAATGATGCTCAGATTACAAAATTACAACTTCAAAATGGTCTATACAAAAGGCAAACTTCTTTATCTGGCTGATACCTTATCCAGAACACCCAGAAATACCACAGAAAAGCTTGATGCAGAGAATTTTGACCTCGATGTCATGGAAGTGCATCATTTTTCTACCACAAGACTTGATCAGCTAAAAGATCATAAAAAGACTGATCCATTTGCAAAAGCTCAACCACTTCCTCAATGTTGGATGGCTGTCAAAGCAATATTGTGTACCAACAGAAGAGCGACCTTATTTTCCTTACAGAGATGAGATGTTGATGGAAGATGGTATTATTTTCAAAGGTCCTAAAGTTATTGCTCCTACTTCCTTACAATATGAGTACATCCAGATTTTGCACTGTGGCCACCCAGGTTCCGAAGCTACCAAAAGAAGGGTGAGAGAACTAGTATTTTGGCCTTCTCTGTCAAAAGACATTGATAAAGTGCTTTCATCTTGCTCAGTATGCAATAGTACTAAACCACATTTGCAAAAAGAGCCACTTTAGCTAAGCCACATTCCTGAACTACCTTGGTCAACAGTAGCCGCTGACATATTTGAGATGAACGATCAGAATAACTTAGTGTTCAGTAGACTCTTATTCGAACTGGATCGAGATCAATTTGCTAGCTAACCTAATGTCCAGTACTGTTATTACTAAGTTGAAATGTCACTTCTCAGTCCATAGTAGTCCACACAAAGTTATATCTGACAACAGTGCCCAGTTTACCAATCAGTTATTTCAGAAATTTGCAAAAGAGTGGGACTGTATCCATATTACTAGCAGTCTGGAATATCCACAGTCAAATGGCCTGGCTGAGCATGCAGTACAAAGTGCAAAGCAGTTACTAAAGTGATCCAAGTGTGACATTACTGATATCTTCTTGAATTTATTTAATCTCAGAAATATACCCTGTGACAACTTACTTGGCTCGCCTGCTCAGAGACTTCTATCTAGGCAAACCAGAACAACCTTGCCTATCAGTTCCAGTTGGCTGGTGCCTAATGCCAAAAATACCAGATCAATCAAAGCCCAACTATTTAAAAAGCTTTCCTTTCAGAAGTCTAGCTATGATAAAATGAGCAGATTTCTTCGTCTACTGCAAGAAGGAGAGATAGTGATGATGCAATCAGTGAAAGGTTTTGATCGAACTGGTCAAGTGAGAGGTATATGTGCCGAGCCGACTTAGTGGAATCTGAGGGTATAGAATACAGCAGAAATCGTAGGCATCTTCTTCCAGTGTCTGAATTGATATTGCAGCATTATACCTGTGATACAGACTCTAAATCTCAGAGCAACCCAGACGATGTTCCTGTTGATTGACATGCCTCAGTACCTATTCCCATTCCTGATGATGTCCCAGATGTCCCTGAAGTTGAACATTCATTAAAGACAGTCCCTGTTACTAAACTCAGTTCTAATTTTTATGTCACATGATCAGGTTGTATTTCCAGACCTAGTGTAAAATACACAGCAACCTGGACATGATTGTTTTATTTGTATTTAGTTCTCTATGACTGCATGTCAAGGGATCATTTCTGTATAATTGCATGTCAATAAATGTTATTTTTAGTGCATGACTTATTTCTCAAAGTGGGAGAATGTAGAACAGAGGGTGTGTTGTAACTTTAAGAAGCATTTCAAAGTGAGGGCACATGCATATAAATAGAGAGCATGTGCAGGCAGCAGTGCCATTTTGACAGAACAGCCAGAGTGTAAATATGTATGAGTGCAGTAGTCAATCTGTTGATAAGTTTACTTAAGTTTAAGTTACCAAGCCTCAATCCTGATGTGTTTGCATATAATAAAGCTGCTTGAACCGACCCCCACAACTGTTCGTCTGTTTTGTCCTGACTGGATGAGCAACAGCACAGTCATAAACAGTTTCAGAAAGGAAAGATCCAGAACTGACTTCAACAATCTTCTTTCTTAGGCACCAGAAACATTCCTGAATAAAATTCAGCCCCCAACTAAGGAGGGATAGCTTCTATCATCCCCTGAGACAGCAGATGTTGAATGACAGGAGGGAAAAGAGAAACAGGTCTGGAGGATGGACAGAAATCCCTTAAAAAGGAGGAAAAGACTCCCAGTCATATGTAACCATGATGAGTCTGTTTATTTCACTATTCAAATATGGTTGTGGGGGGTAGCATTAAATCCCTTAGCAAATTTGGAGAAGGAAGTTTGAAAAATCTGAGAGATCCCTTGAATCAGCTTACCTCTCTCATCACACATTAACTAATTTTCTAGCCAAAGGAGAACTCAAAACTTCACTTTTGACATCTTCTGGAAGATTCTGACAATGCAACCAAGCAAACTTCCTAACTGTTCCTGTGGCAGCTACCCTGGAAGTGGAATCAGCAGGATCATAAAGACATTTCAAACAATGAGTAGCCATGTGAAATGCATAAACAATCAGATTAAAACATTTCTTCTCAGAAGAGGAAACAGATGTCATAATGTTTCTCATACTCACAAAAAAAATAGATGAATCACAAATACTGGTCTGCAAAGGATCAATGACCAAGTGTAAAAATGAGAAACAAAATTTATTTATACTAACCGCAAGATTAAGTACTTGCATCAGTGTATAGCGTTTGACTTCATCTGAATCACTATTTGGCATACCAAAAAAGAAGTTATGTACTCACCATAACATTCCATCTGTGTTGTCCATTTTTATTTATCGTCGACATCTGGGGCTCAGTTCCCAGCATCAGAACCGACTCGGCTGTTACTACAGCTCAGAGTAGCCAAAACTCTCAAGCCTAACCCTTACCCAAAATGCTCCTCTCCCAATTACCTCAGATCTAGTTTGCAGAAAGAGTGAAAAAAAAAAAAACTTTGTAGACTCCATATCTGGAACTATACAACAATATCGCTAGTGACATAAGTCCATTACTCCTTCCATCAAAATAACTTCAAGGGCAAGGGGAAGGAGGGAGGTGAGTCGAGGATAAATGAAAATGGAAAATACAGATGGAACATTATGGTGAGTACATAACTTCTTTATCTGATTTTGTCAATTTTCATTTTATCCTTGACATGTGGGACAGAGACCCCAGCTATCTTAGACCTTGGGAGGACTCAAGGAAGGATATTCCTGAGCACCACTGAATCAAATGATGCTCTTCCCCTGGAGACCAGATCCAGTTTGTAATGAGTAATAAAGGTATGAGGAGAAGCCCAAGTTGCTGCTGTGCAAATATCGTCCAGAGAAGCTATAGATTGAAAAACTGCTGAAGTAGCCACAGCTCTTGTAGAATGTGCCTTTACAGGCCTAGGCAATTTAATTTTCTTTTTATTATAGAAAAAACAAATACAATCTTTTAGCCATCTGGCTAGCGTCACTTTGCTCACTGACTGACCAAGTCTTGTACATGAAAATGACACAAATAGTTGATCTCATTTTCTTAAATTCTTAGTTATGTATAAGTAGAAACATAATTGTCTGTGAACATCTAATAAATGTAAGCAGTATTTACCTTTATTAGCAAAATTAGGAAAAAATACTGGTAAATTAATAGTCTGATTAATATTGGTGTCTGACACTACCTTAGGCAAAAAGGAAGGATTTGGTTCTCTGTCTTCATGGAAAATCAGGTAAGGAGGAATACATGGTAAGGCTTGTAATTCAGAAATCCTTCTGATAGAAGTTATTGCCACTAAGAATATAGTTTTCCAGAATAAAAACTTTAGATCACATTCAGCTAATGGTTCAAAGGGAGGTTGAACAATAGTTTGTAACAGGTTCAGATCCTAATTTGGGGTAGGATCTTTGTAAGAGGGTTTTAGCAAGAGCGCTCCTTTTAAGAAGACATTGCAGAGCTTATAAGAGGCCAAGGAGGATTCTTCAAAACCATGACAGTTAGAAATGGCTGCCAGTTTGAATTTTTATGGTAGAATGGGAAGCACCTGCCTTGAAAAGTGAAGCTAAAAATTCTAGGATTTTTATCAATGGGTGCTGATAAGGGATCAATATTGTTGTCACAAGCCTAAAAGGTAAACCTTTTCTATTTACTAGCAGAGAGCTTATGGGTAGCTGGCTTATGACAGGCCGAAAGAATATGATGTGCCAGGGAAGAAAGTGAAGGTAGCCTGGCTATTAATGGAACTGGAGAAACCAAGCTGTCAGCTTGAGGGTCATAATGTTCGGATAGAGTAATCTCTCTAGATGGGACAAATTGTCTACAGCCAGGTCCAGAATTCCAGGCTGTTGATTCAGGTAAGGCCAAAGAAATGGGAACCATATGTGTTGTGGCCAATACGGTGCAATGAGGATTACTTTGCTCTTCAGCCTGATTGCTTTGTGTAGGAATTAGAGGGATTGGGGGAAAGGCATACAGCCGTCCGGAGGGCCAAGTATGTAAAAGAGCATTTCTTGATTACTCTCATGGAGGGGGGATCAGGATAAAGTTGTTGTTGCACTTCTTGTTTAGAGGCAAGAAAAAGAGATTACAGAAAGGCTGGCCACACTGATGGAAAATAATTTCCATTATGTTTGGATTGAGACATCATTTGTGAGGCAGTAGAATACATCTGCTCAGTTTGTCTGCTATCACATTGGAACTCCCCAGAATAAGAGTTGCTAATGGAAAGCAGTTGGAAGAGATCACCCACTGCCACACTCTGAGCAACTCTCAACATAGGGGGTAAGACTTGGTTCCTCCCTGTTTGTTGATGTACCAAACTACTGACATATTGTATGTTTTGATTGCAATTGTCCCCAAAGAAAGAGCAGTTTAAAAGGCTCTCAGTGCTAAAAGCACTGCCCTTAGCTTCAGGACACTAATATGCAAGTTGGCCTCTGTGGGGTACCAAGTGCCTTGGACAATCTTGCAGAGATAATGCCTCCCCACCCCACTTAGGAGGCATTCATGGTCACCATGGCTTTGGATTGTGATTGGACAAAGGGCCGACCTAGAAGAATGTCTTTGGAATGTATCCATAAAGCTAAATCTTTTCTACAAAGATTAGTGATCAAAATCAGGTCTGATATGGGTCAGTGCAACACTGACCATTGAGACGTTAGCAGCCACTGCAGTGTTCTCATGTGATATCTTGCAAAGGGAACTAGAGTTATCACTGCTGCCATGGAGCCTAATGCCTGTAGGACTAGACAAAGTTACTTTTCTGCTGCTGATTACTTTCTGAAACTAAACTTTGATTTTGTGCAGTCTTGCAGGGGAAAGAGAGGCTGTGGAAGCTTGAGTATTTACAAGCTCAACTATGAACTCAAAACTTCTGAGTTGGGGTCAGTTTTGATTTTTCATAATTTATAGTTATTCCCAGAGAAGAATAAATGTTAAGTACATGGTCTCTTACTTCTATCAATTGATGCCCGGCTGAAGCAGTAATGAGCCAGGTGTCTAGATACAAAAACACTAAGAATCCCTGCAGTCTCAAGTTTGCTGCTAATACTGCCATACATTTGGTGAACACCCTGTGGGCTGTGGTGAGACCAAAGGGCAGAACTCTGAACTGATAGTGTCTGGCTCCTAGTTGGAAGCATAGGAAACTTCTGGATCGCTTGCACATTTTTATATGGTAATATGCATCTTGAAGATCTATTAAGCACAACCAGTCATCCTTTTCCAAAAACGGAAGAATGGACTGTGCCAAGACCATCCAGAATTTGGTTTAGCAAACTGATTTTTCAGTACACTTAGATCCAGAATTGGTCTCCAGTTCCCTGTCTTTTTTTAGCATTAAAAAGAAACTTGAGTAAGTTCCAGACTTTATCTGGTGTGGTGGAACTTCTTGGATGACTCTTTTCTAGCAGCTTTTGGATTTCTAGAACTATTTGTTCCCTCTGACTGGGTGGAACATCAGGTATTTTCTTGCATATCAGAGGAGGTAGAGAAAAGGGAATTGTATAGCCTCTGATATGCTCCTCTGCATCCAGGTATCCAATGTTATTTGTAGCCAGGTGTTTTGGTGCAGGGATAAGTATCCTCCCGACTGCCTTCAGAGAAAGACAATCAGGCCTCCCTTCAGGAGCTCGGGAAGGGTTTACCAGAGAAAGAGTCCCTGAAACCCTGGTTCTGCGGGCCACCTCTGCCGCGTAGACAGCGTCTTCCATTATAGTTCCCACATTTGCCCCTGGGGGAACTACCTCCATGTGTGTCCTGAAAGGGCACTTGGGACTTTTTGAATCACATTTTCCCACTACCATTCTGATTCCAGAAAAAGGATCATTGGGAGTGGAAAAATTTGTATGTCCACAGCAGAAAGGGTCTTTCCATCTTTCTCACACCTGGAAAAAGTTTCTTTTACTTTTGGGCCAAACAGGGATGATCTGCCGAAGGGTGCATTTATGAATGATGACATGAATGGTACTGCAAAGTCACATACGTGCAACCAGGTGTGTCTCCTAATGGTAACACCTGAACCTGCCATTCTGGTTGTCCTTTCAGCTGCATGAGCAATGAGCCTCATGGATGAATTAGACACAGACTCCAGGGTAGCCAATTGGGAAGAAACCTTTTCTTGGACTCCTCAGAAATGGCTCCTGCCAGGGTATCTGATAACTCCTTGATCAGATCCCTCTGTAGTCTGGTAAAGTGTGCCAAAAAATTCAAAGACCTTAAGGCAAAAGTTGATGATGCATAGACTTGCTTTACAAATCTGTCCATCACCACAGACTCTCTGTTGGGTGGATGGATAAATGAACTCTTCTCGGCCAGTTCCTTCTTTGTGGCTGCCACCATGACCATGGAATCAACAGTTAACCCTTTGGCCCAGAACTGTTTGTCTTCAGGTGTGGACAGAATTTTGTCAGGTCTCCTGGGGATAGGCTCAATGGTATCAGGGGTTTTGCACGCCCACTAAGAGATCAATTGAATGACCACGACAGTGGGTGGAGTCACCCAAGAGGTAGATGGTTGAGTGCCGAAAGCCTGCAGGTACACTGACTCCTTGGAAGAGGGGCTTTGGAAGTTCTAGTCATCCCTCTGATTTAATATTTCTAGGATGACTACAAAGAAGACATCATCAAGGGGTGACCTTGGGGATCCCTCCCCTTCATCGAAGTCAGTGTTTTTGGTGATTGATTCCTCTGGGGAATCCAAGCATTTTCTCTTACATTTTCTCTTCTTAGGGACCTCCTCAGAAGGGTAGAGGTATCAGAAAAGCTAAGAATTGTTATCTGGGATTCCTGTGGTCTTGGCACCCACTGACCCAGTGGGAGTGCAAGTTGAATATCCAGGAATGAGGAGGAAAGGGATATTAGCTCTGAAATGGAAGGGACTGACTGTTTGACTGCAGCAGTCAGGGTTCTCTTCCTTGTCCCAACAGCTGGTTCCCCTGGACAGGGAAGGGTGCCTGGAAACAAGAAAGACTGCCTCAGAACCGTGGTCACCCTGCTCCGAAGTGACAGCTCCCAAGACAGAAGCCGCAGCTGAGCTGATCCATGACGATGCTTCAAGGTGCAGAGAAGGGTCTGAAAAAATAGGAGTCTACTCTCACCCCTCAGAAATGACGACAGCTATGGCTCCGAGAGGTCTCCAGATCCAATTGGACAGAATACCTCAATGCAAGAACTGGTTTTGAAGATAGGGATATCTCAAGAACAAGTGCAGGTGGTGCCAAGTGGCTCAGAGCTGGAAACTCTAAGGCTTCAGATGAAGTCAGAGGAGGAAAAAAAAGGGGGGGTCAAGGAAGGTATGGTTGTTATACCTGTGGGGGCTGGAGCCGAAGAGGTAACTGACAATCCTCTCACCCACAGTATCTTATTCATTACCCTCTCCACATCATCCTCAGTTAAGCTTTTGGTGGAACAGGTAGAAAAGACAGAGGGCGACTTTGGCCTTTCCAGAAAGGGCAAAGGCAACCTTCCTGGAAAGGGGTTAACAGAAGGAGAATATGACGTTCTCGGGAGAACCATAACAGATGGCTTCAGAAAAATACTCACTCAGTGCTGAGGTAGTTGGCAATGAGAGAGATGACTATGACAGCTATAGTCTGTTCCAACAGTCTCGGTTCCATAGATCCCTTTGGGACCAAGGTTTTGGTTACAGAGTCGGTCATTTCCAAGAATTCCAATGGAACTGAATATCTTCATCTTTTTGCAGAGGAGCTGAGGGAAGAGACGGTATTGACAGACTCCTCATTTTTGATTTCTCAATTGTCTTAGAGGAGGAAGAAGAAAGGGAAGACACATTGGTCTTGCTCTTGGCCTTTTCTGAGTCAAATATAGCCTCACCAAATGCTGAAGGAATCATATCCTTCAAAATTAGTTTATTTTTTCTTTCCGCCAGGGCCCTGTGACTGAAACCATGACATATAGTGCAGTCCTCTTGAAGGTGAACAGGGCCCAAGCAATAAACACACAATAAATGTGAATCGGACATAGGAATTTTGTGTCACCATTTCTGTCATCTTTTGAAGCCAGAAGGGACTTTAGGTTTTTCAGCCATAATTTTAATAAACAGTGGTGCAAAAAAGACAGCTATATGCTACACATACACACACACACACACACACACACACACACACACACACAGAAAGTCCTCACAAACAGAAAACTCTTACTACTAAAAACAATAAACTGATTTTTTTTTTTTTTTAAACAGTGAGGGAAAGAAGAGGAATGAAGCTATCAACAATGATAGTTAAAATTACACTGAACTGTACAAAAAATAAAAGCGAGAAGGACAGTACAAGATCAAGACTTAGAATGAAGAGGGTAGGGTTATAACGATAGTTAATTCGCTATAGCAAAATAGGAAAGTATTTGGAAAAAAAAAATATATATATATATATATATGTGTGTGTGTGTGTGTGTGTGTGTGTGTGTGTGTGTGTATATATATATATATATATATATATATATATATATATATTTATTTATATATATATATATATATATATATATATATATATATATATTTATTTATATATATATATATGGGCTCCTATCAGATCGCCGAAACCTCATTTCACCAAGACCAAATCACTGACACCTCATTTCGCAGAAAACTCATTTCACCGAAAATAGTACAGGCAGTGTATATGCCCTTTTCCCCACTGTAGTGTGACCCTGGAATTAGTATATACTTATATATATATATATATATATATATATATATATATATATATATATAAAACAAATCACTTAGCTGAAGACCAATGGCGAATGCATTTGTCACGGAAAGTGGCAAACAAGATCTGAGGTAATTGGGAGAGAAGCATTGCGGGTAAGGGGTAGGCCAGAGAATTTTGGCTACTGCAAGCTGTAGTAATGGCTGAGTCAGTTCCGATGCTCAGAATTGAGCCCCATATGCAGAGGATAAAATGAAAATTGACAACATCAGATTTTAAAGTTCCCTCACAAAATCACATGATGAATATTAGCCAGTGACAACAGTTTAGTTGTTGAAATGATCGCAAACAGTATTAAAAATAACCTCAAGGAATACAAAACAATATAACCTGTCCTGACATGTAGAAAAACTATAATATATAAATAAATACATAAAGCCATAGTTTTTAGTCTCAGACCAAGTATGAACATAATCTAAGAACACTTGCTATCGGCTTTCATTGAGTCCAGGGAAAACTTGTGCATTTAACTTGATTTGCCATACCAACTCTCTAAATTTGATCAGGTCTGTCCAAGCACCGCCCCCAGGGATCTTTTGAAACAGTGTCCAACCCAAAAAATAAAAAGCTGTATGTGGAATAATTTGATATATTCTTGTATAAAGAGTTGTTAATATTTTTAAGTTTTACGTCATATAGATCTTTGAATTTTCTTTTAGTCTTGCCACTTAAAAACAGCTACATTGCTGACACTGAAACACATAAATCAATCCAAATGAGTTACACATACAATGAAAAGGTGTCTTAACAAAAATGTTGTTAACTAATAGCTGTTTTTTCCAGTATGAATTTGCACTGAGAACAGGAGCCACATATAAAAACATATCTTGGTCATTCTGCTTAGATACCTTATTGGAATTAAAGTCGCACCAGATATTAAAAGGGGTAGCAAAGCCCCTCCTTTTCCTTTTAGGGCTACCACATTAGTTATTTTTTCGTGTTACATTAGAAGGGTAACTTATTGTTTGTAACGTGGGTCAAATTGTTGCATTCAGTATCAAACATCTTGTCTTCCGAGATCATTCTCACTAACCTAACATATTGTCCCTTGACCAATCCAACTTTTTGATGGTCAGGATGACAACTTGTATAGTACAAAAGCCCACTGGAAAATGTGGGCTTTCTGTAAATGTAACTCACAAGTCTTTTTTTTTTGTCCATGTCTTTACTAACTTCACAATCTAAGTAGTTGATTTTTTGACATACATAAAAGTAAATTTCAAAAAAAGATGTTGCAGTGTTAGTATAGTTAATAAACGCATGACTTTCACTGACAGTTTTTTTCCATACAATAAAGATGTCATCCAAATATTGAACATACATCTTCCAAGGAGATGGATGAAAATAATTAAATACAGTTTTTTTTCTCCCATTGAAGCATAATGATATTTGCAAAAATGGGGACACACATGGCCCCCATATCTACTCCCTTTGTTTGGAGAAAATAATGCCCCTCAAAAAAGACAAAGTTGTTCTTGAGAACTAATTCCATCAAAATGTCTAAAGTATTAATTTCATTATTCATAAATTGGGTAGATTCCACTAAGAAATAGTGGAACCATTCTAGTACAACATCATGTGGAATAACATTAAACAAGTTTACCACACTGATGGTAAGAAAAAACATGTCTTCTGGAAAACCTAATTGTCTAAGCTTGACTGAAAAGTTCCACGAATATGTGCACAGATGTTCAAAAGAATCTGTTTTTTTCAAAGTGACATCAATGTATCTGGCCAAGGGATGTATCTTAGATTTACTAGCATTGACAATTGGCCTCAAGGGGTATCTTCTACATATTTGTGTATCTTTGGTACCCCAAAAATCATGGGCACCAAAGGAAAGTTTGCATTCAAAAAATACTAAGGAGTCATGACAAATTTGTTCCTCATCAAACATATCCTGCAACACCCAATTAATCTTACTGTAAGACATGTTGACCCAGTTTAAAGATGACTCTTCACAGAAGTCATCATCAAATAAAAGTCCATTCATTTTGCTAACATAATCATTTTTGTACATAATAACCACTCTACCCACCCTTATCAGGTCTGTCAGTTCCTGGTCGTTTTGTGATACTCACAAAAAAGGCAAGCATAAACTTCAACATAAGAGCTTGACAGCTGAGAATTCTAAATAAAAGTGCTGCAGAAGGATACACATTTTCCCCCAAATGTGTCAAAAGTGTTCCCATCTTTGTCAGAAAGAAGGGGATTCATATTAACCAAATGCTTTTCAGTTGCTGATTCAATAAAGCAAGAACTGCTGTGTCTGAGCTGGGATGAATGTATAAAAACTTTTGAGACTGAGGAATTTTATATAATCTATCTGCTTTCTTGGGGGCTTCACACTGGCTGTCAGGCAAGCTACAAGCTGTGACAAAAACATCCTCCAATGCTGAAAGAACAGGGGGAATTTAGATAGGTTCTACAAATGCCAGTTGTAATAAATACAAATGCCAGTTGTAATAAATCCCAATACTTCTTCAAACATTATGTTCCCACTGAAACAACTGAATCATTCTCTTTGAAACAAACAGAAATCTGAGGAGACAAAACAGAATTTGTACCTTCACTGTCACTTTGTGGATCAAAATCTTGAACCTCATCAGAAAATATAGAATCTCTTTTTCTTTTACCAGAAACACCTAAACTGGAAGTGAATAGAGACTGAACTAAACCTTGAGCTAAGCCCAATAAATCAGTCCTGTCCAAAGTGAATGAGACAAGAGAAGAAATATGTCTACGTTTGTTTGCTTTTTTTGACTGGAATTTCTGAAGAAGCAAACCAAATTGTACAAGAAAAAAAAAACTTCCTAGGGATGGGAAGTGGCATTCCCTGCCCCTTTTTGGCAAAAGTGTTTAGAAATTTTCTTCTTTTTCTGATTGGAAGAAGGAATAACCAAAGATTTGGTTAGTTGTTCCATGATTAAGCTGAAAAAGATGGCTGATTCGTGAGAAAGCCTGGAAGTAGTAACTGGTAAAACAGTTAAGTAAAGTACCCTTTTCCCTGTAAAAACGCAATAAAAGCACTTTAAACACCCTCATCCCCAAAAGTAAAGTGATGCAACTTTCAGTACAGATAAAGTAGTTTTATATAATTTTTAATAACTCTGCCACAAAAGGAAAAAAGTGACACTCTAGTTTAAAAGTAATTAAAAGTCATGTGTGACAGTCACTAAAAACACATTTTCCTAGCTTTAAAATAAATATCTTACGGAAAAAGCACAATTTCTGTCAGAAACAGTAATGTGGAAGTTTTGTTTTCCCCTGAAGGAAACTTATCTGCCCAGCAATAGAACAGCATTAGCCAACCACTGAACATTGAAAGCCTGCATGAGGTGCACTTTCTTGCAGCAGGAAAATTCTAAAGGACATATTGCCCCAAACCTGTCTTTTAGTCAGCTCAGCTCAAGCTGACTAATGATTTGGGTATGTGGAAGCTGTCATGAAGCTTTGGAAGCTGGCCATGTGTTTTATCCTTAGCAGAATATAACCTTTATAGCTAAGGCTACTGCGGCAGTGATCCATATGAAGAACACTTGAGAATCTCTGTGTATGTCTTGCCCCCAATGTTTTCATAGATTTGACAATGGATAAAAATGTGACATATTGTATAAGAACACTGTTGTTACTTCTGCTGGTGCCTCCTCCTCATCCATTCTTGTTGTTTTCTTTTAAACTGTTTCGTGTTCTGAGCCTGTTGCTATATGATCTGCTTCCAAAAATAATGACAAGGTGATATGAATCATTTCAAATGTATTCTGGAACACAAGGATGGCACATCTGTTTAACATTCTGCATAGTTTACCAATCTTCTATGTGCTGCAAAACTTTCTGAGATAAGGACCCAGAGATGAAAGTCTTATCTAGAAGTAAACTATCTAATCTAACTACTTATGGCAGAACTAAAGCAGCATCTCAAAAGCAGGTGTGCATTTGTTTACTATATCATATCCACAGTTAACCATAACGTGACCCTACAGTTTTTGCTGTTTGAGAGAGTTTTGACAGCTTTACCTTTAAGGGATACAGTTGCAGTTTTATTAGCTTATCAATCTCTTTCAGAATATTAGTTTGTTACTATGCCATATACAGGGATCTAAGTAGTTAATAATCCCGACATCCATTATCTATAAAGTATAAACTTTTTTTTTTTTTTTGCAAATCTGTCTAGTATCCCACTTTACTTATCTGGAAATAATGTCCTAATCCAGGTGTTATGCCTGATCCTTTAAGGATCTATTATTCTACCATAGATGGGTCGGCATTTAGATTTCTGTATAAGTAATTATGCTTCTCAAGAACCCTGCAGAGCACAGGTAGCTTACAGGCAGATGGTGCAATATATTTCTGTTCCACTTCATGAAAAATACTGTGGCATGAATCAGTAAATTATGATATGCGAAAAGACTTGGGCTGACCCATTTATAAGAATTGGTACTTGCGTATTATCGCAACCACCTTCCAAACACTCATTCTTGATATATTCACATCTTTGAGGTGCCGACAAATTTATTAATGTAATTTTGTCAAATCTGATTCACTGCAGTGTTCTTTACTTTTCCTTTACAATTTAACATTTAATGTGGGTAGTAATGAAAGAAACAGGGGTAGTGTGCCATCACAGTTATGATTTAAGTAGGACATGACATGTCATGCTTCCACAGCCATCCTACATTTTGTTCTGTCCATGAACATTTTCTGACAGGAAATGTACAATTATAACCTTTTCTGAAATGGTGGTTTTCCCCTACATGCCATTGGCTAAATGTTCACTGAACTGTACTGTCAGTAATGTCACCATACTGAGTGCATCCATACACTTTAATGGATACCTCAGAGGTCGTGCACACCTTGTAGTCCATTATAGAGTAGGGATGCACAACACAGTTTTCCCCTACATGACTTTGGGTAAAGTTCATCGAATTGTACTGTACAGTGATGTCAACATACTGAGTGTATCCATACACTTTAATGGATGCCTCAGAGGTCATGCACACCTTGTAGTCAATTATAGAGTACGGATGCACCCACGGTATTCGTCAAGCGATGTCAGCGACGGGTAAAGTAAATTCAACTATTACACATAATAAATTTAGTAACCTTCTCTTTCACTGTGTTTATTAGTCCAAATTTCTGTACTTCCATTTTCTGCGAGCTCTTTACTGCGGTTGGTCAAACCAGTATGTACAACTGTGACTTGCGTGGAACTGGGGTGCGATAAAAAGTTTTCTTTCCAAAGCTGTTTTACACATAACAAATGTATCACAGTTGTGTTTCACTGTGTTTATTAGTACAAATTTCAGTATTTACGTTATCTGTGACCTGTTCATTGCAGTGTGTCAACAGTGTATGTACAACTGTCAGATGTTTGGAAGGTGGTTACGATAATAAGCAAGTACCCAAGAATTTCACGCATCTCTCTTTAGAAGATTAACTTTTTTGGCTATCAACTAAAATGTTCTTTCTGTGGATTAATACTGTCAACAAAAGGCATCTCCTCTGAAAGAGAAGTGGAATATAAGGGAACTTTATCATCGCCATCCATATCATAACCAATAAGAGAAGACTCTCAGATTTTCATTATGGGGATGAAGGTTTCATCTTTCTCCTTTTTTGTCAAGTGTTTTTGATGTTGTTGGCTTTCACTGTCATGAAATTGGATGCAGCCTTGTAAAATGGCAACATATATGTCTTTTACATCCCTGTAATTTATATGCATAGAAAACTTTGACATCCATAAGGCCATGCCCATCTTATGGAAATCTGTACCTCTGATATCTATGAAATGGGCATGTCATCCATTACAATTAGAGCTGATTCTTGTTTAGACATAATTCCCACCATGATTCTTTCATAACTACACAAAAATAAGTGTCAGAGTGTGTGGAAGAGACATCTTTTGTCTCTAGAGATAAAAAAAAAAAAAAAAAAAATACTACAGAGTCTAGGACCTGATCTCGGCATCTACAGATCAACATCTGTTAGAAAAATGTGTATTTGAATATATGAGAAATGCTAGTTTAAAAGCAAAGTAGTATATAATGCATTTTATTCTATTAATCATATAGCAGTAAGAATTAATTCATGTCTAAATGTGAAGTAGTTTTGAAACTGCAGTGTGGCTTGAGGCAAAGCTGAACTCTGACCCTGGCAGAATGCTAGCTTAGTAAGTTTTAATGTTTATGCTTTTCACAAGTGATTATCTGCTGGGTCAGGAAATTAAGTGTGTGAAATAATGAAATCTTCTGATCTTTCCTGTTGGAATGATTTGGCCTTGTATATGTGTTACTAAGATAGCACGCAGCTGTGTGAGAAAGTGTAACAGAGAACAAAGGCATGTATTAAAAGACTGAAGCTGCTATTGTATTCGAAATGATATGAAACCTTGAACAAGTAACTTTACAGAAAGACATTATGACTGACCAGCTGGATAGCAAGGCCATATTGTATCTAGAGGAAAAGTTTTTTTAAAATATACAGCATCAGCAGATTTAATGAATAAAGAACTGTAAGCTAAAGTGATGTAGATGCCCTGTGACATATCACGTCAGTAAGGTGGACATAGCTTAAATGTTAAACCTATATAAAATTGTATGCTTCCTGTTTCATGTCAGACAAAATTCTGTACTTGTACGTTGTTTGCCTCCTGGTGTACACTCGTAAACTTTTGAATCTGAACCTCCTGTGTATTGAATTCTTAATTTTATTTAACAGTTTGGTCCTTCGTAGACGGAATTCCCTTGGTAAGCCGCAGATCAGAGCGTATCGGTGGTCGAATACTGCGCAGGAGAAGTTACCGAAATGGTTCTTCTTGAGTGAAAAGACCTCCGACTGAATTGTCGTGTGTAAAGAGGCTTGCCACCTTCTGATCTGTGGCCGAAAAGCGGAACTTGAACAGTTCAATACCAGAGGCTCAGGTAGGAAGAATTTGCCTTTTTTCTGTTTTAGATCAGGGACTAGGTTACAGTATATTGTTGTCAAGATTTGTTTTGCAGATCAGGGACAAAAGGAAATACTGTATATTTGGTCATAGATCAGGGTAACAGAATAAGGTAGGCAGTTATTCTAGACAAACTGTAAACAGGAACTGAGAACTTGATATCACGTGATAAAAAAGGATTACGTAACATTTTTCTTTGACATGGGTAATCAGTGCATTAAAACCTCGCGAGATCCGCCCCTAACCGAAGACGCAAAATACATGCAATTACAACGTTCTGATAATGTTAGGTATTATACAAAATGGGTTAGCAAATATGAATTTGATGGTAAACTAGATAAAACTTCACTAGTTAAACTCCTTAAACAGCTTAAATCTGATGCGGGAGTTCAGGCAAAAAAGAAACGCCAACTAGGCATTCTTCAAGCACACAGGTGGATTGAGGAAGCAAATCGTAGAGAACAGAAGCTTAAAAATTCAAAAACATTATTTTTAGACAAAGAGGATAATAATATAATAAAGACCACAGCAGCAATCCAGCAACTCCAAAGAAGGAATTTATTTACAAAACAGCAGTTGTAAAAATCTCTAGCGCCTCGGCCAAAAGCCTTTAACAGAGTACATCCAATAAGGAAAAACTCCAAGTTTATATATACCAGCACTCAATTGAATAATTGATTAATGACTTATATCACACACTTTTAACCAAATCTTATTAAAACTACACATGATTATACAAAACTTTTCCAGAAGCATTCTTGATTCAAACCCACAGGGAACATAGTATTAAATTTTAAAATTAAAAATGCTTCTTTTTTCCTCAACAATTGTTTAACTTGTTCATCTGTCATAAACTTTTTACATTTCACATTATCTAAAATTGTAGCCTGAAAACCCTCTAAACTTCCCTTATGTACTTCATTAAAATGTACCGCTATAGGACTAGATAGTTTATAATTTTTCACATCCCTTATATGTTCTTTTATTCTACAGGAGAAACTTCTTTTAGTCTCACCTATATAGAATTTATTGCAAGTACATTTAATTGAATATATGACTCTCAGGCTATTACAAGTAAAACTTTCATTTGTTTCAAAATTCTTGTTATTAATTTTATCAAACCTTTGAGTAACAAAACTACAAATACTACATCTCCCACATACTACAGTACCTTTTTCTTTTTTTCCTTCTATTATTTCCAATTTTGGTCTATGAAACCTACTATGTACAATAAAATCTTTAATATTTCTTCCCCTGTTAAAAGAGAATAATAATTTCTTTTGCTGTAAACAATCTACTTCTTTGCTTATAATATTCCAACTGGATTTGATTATGTCTATAATTTCTTCTGATATTACTGAATAAGTAGTGGTAAAATATATGTTTTTATCTTGTTCCCTTTTTTTATTATTTTTGTGCCATATCCAACTACATTTAACAGACTTACTATTTAATACTTTATTCAAACTTTCTTTCAGATTCATTTCATCATATCCCCTCTCTTTAAATCTCAAAAAACTATCTTCTAATTCAGCATTTCTATCTCTATTGTCACTACATAATCTTTTTATTCTATTAAATTCTGTATACGGAATAGATTTCATAGTGTGACCCGGGTGAAAACTTTCCCCATGTAATATATTATTACTACTAGGGAATTTCCTATATATTTTCGAAATTACCTTATGCTGGTAACTATCCCCTATTAATTCAACATCCAAAAAATGTACCTTTTTACCTTTTTGTAGTCCATCAAATTTTATTCCTCTATTATTAGCATTAATTTGATTTATAAATTGATCCACTAACTCATAACCCCCTTTACACACAAAAATAAGATCATCAATATATCTATAATACTGAATTACATGTGTCCGAAAAAATTGATTAGTATAGATATACTGTTGCTCAAACAGGCCCATAAATATATTGGCATAACAAGGGGCAAATGGAGCCCCCATAGCTGTTCCCTGTTTTTGCCTATATAAATGACCATCAAATTCAAATATATTATTTTGAAGGCACATCATCATTAATTCTGTAATATATTCGGCCATGGGACTTTCCCCTAAAAAATGTTTCATAGCCCTAATACCATCAAGATGTTTGATATTTGTATAAAGACTTACTACATCTATAACTATAAAAAACATTTCGTCATCCCATATAACTTGACATATTTTTGTTAAAAATTCAAAAACATCTTTAACATAAGATGGCAATTATGTAACTAATGGTACTAATACTTCATGTAATAAACATGAGATATTATTCAAAAAGCTCCCACTAGCAGAAACAATCGGCCGTCCTGGTGGATTTAACAAATCCTTATGAATTTTCGGCAAACAATAGAAACATGGCATTCTAGGATTTTTTATAGCAAATTTATCTGTAACATCTTTAACAGAAAAATAATATAATCTTTTGCCTTTTTCTAATAACTCAAGATACAGTCTTTGAGCTCTATCATAATCAGTTATATCTATACATTGATAAACAGTATTATCTTTCAAATGTTTATAACACATAGATAAATATTGTGTATAATTCATCACAACTAACTTCCCGCCTTTATCCGCCGGTTTAAATACCATTTGTTCATTCCTACTTAAATCAATTAATGCTTGCCATTCTATTTTATTTAAATTATATACAGCACTTTTTTTCTTTTGACTTATAAATTTATCATAAATTATTTGTACATTATGATTTAATGATTTATCTAAGCACTGTATGCTTTCATTATTACAAAATGGAACAAAAACACTTTTAACTTTAATATTGTCAGTGTTTAACTTGCAGTAGGCATTATTACTATCATCTTCCCCAGAACAACAAGAGTAAAAGCTATCATTAGAGCTACTACTGCATTCATCAACTTTAGCAACTTCCTGATTGGTTACAGTTTCCAAAGCAAAAAATTGCGTTAACTTTAACTTTCGTATAAAATGAAATATATCACTTTTTAATACATGCAATCGGGGAAGGACAGTCGGTATGTATTTCAAATCTTTAGTTAATACTGATATGTGAGCTTCAGACAGCTCCAAACCAGATAAATTAACCACATACTCACATGTAGAACACAAATTTACACTACTAGTCCCATTTTCCCCGTTTGTTAGTCCTTTGATAAGTGCGTTGCTCTTGATAGTAGCCCTGTGCTGCACCATTCCAACTTCGTTTTCTCCCCTTATTTGCTCCACGAAACGAATTTAAATATGTATTATTTCCAGCTGGCAGCAAATACGGAAAGTCCTCATCCGTATCAAATTCAGTAGCCGAAACCATACTTTCACCTGATGTAGGGGCCCTTTTGGACATGTTGTAAACCGGTTTCTTTTGCTGATCGAACTGTACATGTGGTTTTCTCCCTTTAGGGTTCGTCGCCACCAGGAACGCTCTTTTATTATCGTAATCGCGTATATCGCGAACCAATTTGCCCTTCTTCCTGTCAATCAGTTCTTTCTCATAATTCACTAACTGCTCATTGGTTTTAATTAGAAAACTCTGCAGTTCGTCTTGTGATATCACGTTAGTGATATTTTGGCACAACCCTTTAATCTCTTCCTTAAGCTTCTGTTTTTTAAAGACATCACGCTCTACCAATATGTGAACCCACTCCAAGCTGCAATTGTGAGCCGCAGCTATCCGCCTTTCATGAAAAACACGTTCTTCCGGAACAGTTAGATCAAACGGAGTGGATGGATTTTTAATAGCTCTTAACCCACGAGGAGTAATTTCCAACTCCTCATATCTCTGCATACTTTGAAAATTTAAAAAGGTAGCAGTTTCTTTAAATAATAGTTTCTCAATATGCAACAGCATCTCTGACACTTCTGGGTTATTAAATGTGTCTGCTTTCTTACCGACTCTTGAAAAGGGGTTCTGGTTCCATAACTTCCTATCTTTAGTCCAGTTATTCAACACCCCATTTTCTGTATCGTTGATACTGCCACCATCCTGGCGAACAAAGGCAATACCTGTAGAATTCAAACTAGCTGCAACTTCTCCACTTTTCAGTGCACTGTCCATAGATTTAGGTAAAATCTCCGAAGGAGTATCTAGGAAAATCCTAGGTAGACCAACTAAGGAATCACTGGTCATAATAGATAAACCACAGCAACCAAATGTAACGAATAGTATTATAAAGACCACAGCAGCAATCCAGCAACTCCAAAGAAGGAATTTATTTACAAAACAGCAGTTGTAAAAATCTCTAGCGCCTCGGCCAAAAGCCTTTAACAGAGTACATCCAATAAGGAAAAACTCCAAGTTTATATATACCAGCACTCAATTGAATAATTGATTAATGACTTATATCACACACTTTTAACCAAATCTTATTAAAACTACACATGATTATACAAAACTTTTCCAGAAGCATTCTTGATTCAAACCCACAGGGAACATAGTATTAAATTTTAAAATTAAAAATGCTTCTTTTTTCCTCAACAATTGTTTAACTTGTTCATCTGTCATAAACTAAGAAAGAACTGATTGACAGGAAGAAGGGCAAATTGGTTCGCGATATACGCGATTACGATAATAAAAGAGCGTTCCTGGTGGCGACGAACCCTAAAGGGAGAAAACCACATGTACAGTTCGATCAGCAAAAGAAACCGGTTTACAACATGTCCAAAAGGGCCCCTACATCAGGTGAAAGTATGGTTTCGGCTACTGAATTTGATACGGATGAGGACTTTCCGTATTTGCCGCCAGCTGGAAATAATACATATTTAAATTTGTTTCGTGGAGTAAATAAGGGGAGAAAACGAAGTTGGAATGGTGCAGCACAGGGCTACTATCAAGAGCAACGCACTTATCAAAGGACTAACAAACGGGGAAAATGGGACTAGTAGTGTAAATTTGTGTTCTACATGTGAGTATGTGGTTAATTTATCTGGTTTGGAGCTGTCTGAAGCTCACATATCAGTATTAACTAAAGGTTTGAAATACATACCGACTGTCCTTCCCCGATTGCATGTATTAAAAAGTGATATATTTCGTTTTATACGAAAGTTAAAGTTAACGCAATTTTTTGCTTTGGAAACTGTAACCAATCAGGAAGTTGCTAAAGTTGATGAATGCAGTAGTAGCTCTAATGATAGCTTTTACTCTTGTTGTTCTGGGGAAGATGATAGTAATAATGCCTACTGCAAGTAAAACACTGACAATATTAAAGTTAAAAGTGTTTTTGTTCCATTTTGTAATAATGAAAGCATACAGTGCTTAGATAAATCATTAAATCATAATGTACAAATAATTTATGATAAATTTATAAGTCAAAAGAAAAAAGTGTTGTATATAATTTAAATAAAATAGAATGGCAAGCATTAATTGATTTAAGTAGGAATGAACAAATGGTATTTAAACCAGCGGATAAAGGCGGGAAGTTAGTTGTGATGAATTATACACAATATTTATCTATGTGTTATAAACATTTGAAAGATAATACTGTTTATCAATGTATAGATATAACTGATTATGATAGAGCTCAAAGACTGTATCTTGAGTTATTAGAAAAAGGCAAAAGATTATATTATTTTTCTGTTAAAGATGTTACAGATAAATTTGCTATAAAAAATCCTAGAATGCCATGTTTCTATTGTTTGCCGAAAATTCATAAGGATTTGTTAAATCCACCAGGACGGCCGATTGTTTCTGCTAGTGGGAGCTTTTTGAATAATATCTCATGTTTATTACATGAAGTATTAGTACCATTAGTTACAAAATTGCCATCTTATGTTAAAGATGTTTTTGAATTTTTAACAAAAATATGTCAAGTTATATGGGACGACGAAATGTTTTTTATAGTTATAGATGTAGTAAGTCTTTATACAAATATCAAACATCTTGATGGTATTAGGGCTATGAAACATTTTTTAGGGGAAAGTCCCATGGCCAAATATATTACAGAATTAATGATGATGTGCCTTCAAAATAATATATTTGAATTTGATGGTCATTTATATAGGCAAAAACAGGGAACAGCTATGGGGGCTCCATTTGCCCCTTGTTATGCCAATATATTTATGGGCCTGTTTGAGCAACAGTATATCTATACTAATCAATTTTTTCGGACACATGTAATTCAGTATTATAGATATATTGATGATCTTATTTTTGTGTGTAAAGGGGGTTATGAGTTAGTGGATCAATTTATAAATCAAATTAATGCTAATAATTGAGGAATAAAATTTGATGGACTACAAAAAGGTAAAAAGGTACATTTTTTGGAGGTTGAATTAATAGGGGATAGTTACCAGCATAAGGTAATTTCGAAAATATATAGGAAATTCCCTAGTAGTAATAATATATTACATGGGGAAAGTTTTCACCCGGGTCACACTATGAAATCTATTCCGTATACAGAATTTAATAGAATAAAAAGATTATGTAGTGACAATAGAGATAGAAATGCTGAATTAGAAGATAGTTTTTTGAGATTTAAAGAGAGGGGATATGATGAAATGAATCTGAAAGAAAGTTTGAATAAAGTATTAAATAGTAAGTCTGTTAAATGTAGTTGGATATGGCACAAAAATAATAAAAAAAGGGAACAAGATAAAAACATATATTTTACCACTACTTATTCAGTAATATCAGAAGAAATTATAGACATAATCAAATCCAGTTGGAATATTATAAGCAAAGAAGTAGATTGTTTACAGCAAAATAAATTATTATTCTCTTTTAACAGGGGAAGAAATATTAAAGATTTTATTGTACATAGTAGGTTTCATAGACCAAAATTGGAAATAATAGAAGGAAAAAGAAAAAGGTACTGTAGTATGTGGGAGATGTAGTATTTGTAGTTTTGTTACTCAAAGGTTTGATAAAATTAATAACAAGAATTTTGAAACAAATGAAAGTTTTACTTGTAATAGCCTGAGAGTCATATATTCAATTAAATGTACTTGCAATAAATTCTATATAGGTGAGACTAAAAGAAGTTTCTCCTGTAGAATAAAAGAACATATAAGGGATGTGAAAAATTATAAACTATCTAGTCCTATAGCGGTACATTTTAATGAAGTACATAAGGGAAGTTTAGAGGGTTTTCAGGCTACAATTTTAGATAATGTGAAATGTAAAAAGTTTATGACAGATGAACAAGTTAAACAACTGTTGAGGAAAAAAGAAGCATTTTTAATTTTAAAATTTAATACTATGTTCCCTGTGGGTTTGAATCAAGAATGCTTCTGGAAAAGTTTTGTATAATCATGTGTAGTTTTAATAAGATTTGGTTAAAAGTGTGTGATATAAGTCATTAATCAATTATTCAATTGAGTGCTGGTATATATAAACTTGGAGTTTTTCCTTATTGGATGTACTCTGTTAAAGGCTTTTGGCCGAGGCTCTAGAGATTTTTACAACTGCTGTTTTGTAAATAAATTCCTTCTTTGGAGTTGCTGGATTGCTGCTGTGGTCTTTATAATACTATTCGTTACATTTGGTTGCTGTGGTTTATCTAAAGAGGATAATAACTTGGTAATAGCAACAGCTCCTCCTCCTCCTCCCTTGCCCCTCCCTTACCCTTTTCAGGATATGAAGCGAGTGGACAGGCTGGTCCGCCTCTGCGTTATCCTGAAGTTTCAGCAAGACCACAACCATTTGTTAGAGATCCTATTGAGACTAGGTCCCGAACACGTAAAACACATAGGGACACAGAATCATACCAAATAGAGAGAAATCTACAGGATGAGAGTGAGGAAGAAATATGCCCACTTATAGAAGTTCCAAATCCTCAGGCAGGACATTAAGGGCAGGATCCAACACTCTTAGTATATAGACCATGGACACCGGAGGATATCCGGAAGGCTACTGAGGGAATCCCCCATCCGAAAGTTAATTTTACGAAATTTTTAGAAGATTTACAAGGCATGAGGTTGAGTTACCACTTGAATGGGGAAGAAGTAGAAAAAGTAGTAAGACAAGTTATAGGTCCAGATTGGCACATGATTTGTGGCACCTGGAATCCTCGTAATGCAGAGCTTAGACCACTCCCACATAGTGATGCAGAGTTAGACAACAGAGTGAAAGGTCTGACAGACCGAATCTCTGAAAAATGGAAACCCAGAGCAGACTGGATTTGCATTAATCAATGCATACAACAGGAAAATGAGACAATAGATGGATATTATGCTAGATTATTAGAATGTTTTAATAATCATAGCGGTATGTCGGTTCCTGAGAACCAAACGAATGATTCCCCGTATGAACAACAATTAAAAAACGCATTTTTGAAAGGTTGCATTGCACCTATTAGTAGCTTCATTACGAAGCATATGATAGACCATTGAACAGGCTACAAGCCTTACTCGAATACGCTAGATATGCTGAAAGACATTTTAATAGTAAAAAGAAGAAGAAAGCGCAAGTCTTCACTGCTGAAGACGTAGTTGAGGTATTTGTATTACAGTCAGGTAAAAAGGGTAAGAAGAATGCCCAGGAAAACAAACAGTCTGACAAACGATCAGAAGATTTTGAAGAGAGGAAAAAGAAAGGTGAATGCTTCAAGTGCGGGAAAAAGGGACATCTAGCAAGGGATTGTAGGCAAAACAAAAAGGTAATTACAGAAGATAAGGGAGATGAGGACTGACTATATGATAGTGAGGATACATCATGTGAAAGTCAGAAATCATCAGGAAAGGTTAATATACAAAAAGCAAATGTAAATGTGATAGAGAGAGTTGAGGAAGTACAAGTAGATATGGAGGTTGAAGAAAGTGAAATTCTGGACTTAGCATTATTGAGCTTAGAGCTCTATTAGCAGATACGAAACCGGAAGTTACACTTCTGGTGGAGGGAAGGGAAGTCAAATTCCTGTGTGACTCAGGAGTGTCACAGACTTTGATACACCCCTCCAAGTTACCAGAACATTCAGAATCACCTGATTATATACTAGTAAAACCCGCAAATGGACAGCTATACAGGGAACCGCTTTCCCATGATATAGCAATAACTGACCCTGTTTCAGGTATGACCCAGAGAAGTAAAATTGTTGTTTCTGCAAAGTGTCCAGTAAACCTATTGGGCAGGGACCTTATGCAGATATTTGGCATAGCAGTAGTTCCAACTGTACAAGGTATGGAGGCACAGAGACAAATGGATACCTTTGTAGTGCGATTGGAGGGTGAAACTTTTTACTGGTACAGCCAGGACCTAGTCACGACTGGTCCAGGGGCAGTAACCGAGGAACTGATGAACATAGCCATCAGTAAAGCCCCCTCCCTTGACACTGATCGACAGCATTTGTTACACTGTACTCTATACTACTGTACTACACCAGGGCCTGATACAGAGTATGAGCAAGAATTGTTTAGAAATCGTGCAACTAGATTGGTTTTGCGTACTTTGTACTGGGATACTGAGGAGAACAGCGTAGTTAGCTGTTCATTACCTCAAGAATTCCTTGCATTGTATAGATCAAATCGGCTACCACATGTCAGCTTGACAAAGAACAAAAGTGTCAAATGGGCAGATTTAGGAGAAAAAGTAACAAGATGGGAGAAACAGACTGATTTAGAACTATCAGAACAAGGGATACAAAAACAAAAACTGAATTGGTTGACACAGACACATCCAGCTGTACACTTGCAATCTAGCGAGGACAGCTGATTAGCATTTTTATTAGAAGAAGAAGAAGAAGAAAAGGCCTTATGTGAAATTCCAACAACTCTTTGGTCAACAGGCAAGTCAGATGTAGGACTTATTCGAACAGCAGGACCAGTTACAATTACCCCAAAGTCAGCTTTTGAACCACAGAAAAGACAATACCCTTTGAGAAAGGATGCGGAAATAGGATTAACACTATAATAGCAGCATTACTCAAAGAAGGAGTACTGGTAGAATCTCCTGATTCACCATGTAATACACCCCTATTTCCTGTTAAAAAAGCAAACGGGGAATGGCGGATGGTACAAGATTTACAAGTTGTAAATAATGCAATAATACCTAGAGCACCTACGGTGCCAGACCCACATACTTTGTTAAACGATTTAGAACCGCAACAGAAATATTTCTCTGTGGTAGATATTAGCAATGCTTTCTTTTCAATACCTATACATCCTGATAGTCAATATTGGTTTGCATTTACATTTCAGGGTAAAAGGTATACATATACTAGACTACCACAGGGATATTGTGAGAGCCCAACAATATTTGCACAAGAAATGGCTAGCAACCTGGCAGGGTTTACCCCACTGGGAGGTAGTCAAATTCTACTTTATGTAGATGACATCTTGCCAGAAGCCCCCACCCAGCAACAGTGCAGGGAGGATACTGTAGCATTATTGAAATTTTTAGCAACACAAGGACACAAAGTAAACAAAAGTAAGTTACAACTTTGGGAAAAACAAGTTAGATACCTAGGATATGTAATATCCAATGAAGGTAGAATACTAGATGAGGAAAGAAAAACAGCAATTTTGCAAGCACCCAAACCAACAACCAAGAAAGAAATGATGTCGTTCTTAGGTACAACTAATTTTTGTTGGAGCTGGATACTAAATTATGCTTTGGAATCTGCTCCACTGACTGACTTAATTTATAAGACACCAATGGCAGCACAAGATATCTTACAATGGACACCCGAAGCAGAAATGGCTTTCTGCAGGTTGAAGCAGTTGATAGCTTCTTCATTAGTTTTAGGACTTCCAAATTATCTTTCAGACCGTAGATTGTAAGCAAGGATATATGACATCAGTATTGATGCAACAACATGGGGATAAGCAATGCCCCATAGCCTATTATTCATCAGAGTTAGACCCAGTGGCGCGATCTTTGCCTCACTGTGTACAAGCAGTAGTTGCAGCCGCAATGGCAGTACAGGCTTCAGCCTCAGTGGTGTTATTCCACCCTCTCACATTGAGAGTGCGTCATGCAGTTGCAATAATTTTACTGCAAGAGAAAGTGGCATACCTTTCTCCTGCTAGACATCTTTCATGTATGACTATACTGCTGAGCCAACCTCATATGACAACTGAATGATGTACGACATTGAATCCATCAACATTACTTCCAACTCCTGTGGAGGGCACACCACACAGCTGCCTGCAGGAAATTGAACAGTTAGCCTTACCTAGACAAGATCTTACAGATATGCCCTTGGATAATGCCGAGGTGACATATTACGTGGACGGCTCATGCAGAAGGGGTCCTACAGGGAAGAATCTGGTGGGGTATGCAGTAGTTACAGACACTGAAATTTTAGAAGCTCAATCCTTACCACACAACTTATCTGCACAAGCAGCAGAATTGATAGCTTTGACGAGGGCATGTACATTAGCAAAAAACAAGAGTATAAACATATATACTGATAGTCAGTATGCTTTTTCTACAGTACATGTATTTGCACAACAATGGAAAAATAGAGGAATGATAACATCTAGTGGAAAACCTATTAATCATGCGCAATTTATTTTGGAGTTATTAGAATCTATTCAGTTATCTACCAAAGTAGCTATTTGTAAATGTGTAGCTCATACAAAACAACAGGATAAGATTTCGAAAGGCAATGCACGAGCTGATGCAGCTGCAAAGCAAGCAGCCTCAGACTCAGAAACTGTACTTTTAAATGAGGAATTACAACCCTCTGAGATTTTGGATTTAGACATGTTAAAAACAATGCAGACGCTTACTACAAAAGCAGAAAAACAAAAATGGGTAAAACGAGGTGCAATTCTTGAGAATGGACTGTACATTTCCAAAGAAAGAAAACTGATATTGCCGTCTAATTTATTTAGATATGCAGCTTTGTTGAGCCATGGGCAGTGCCATGTCTCAACAGGGGGGATGGTACAGTTAGTAAATCGAATATTCCAAACATATGGATACACAAACTACACAAAAAAAATTTGTGCAGCTTGTCATACTTGTAACAAGCATCATGCACAAGGAGCATTTAAAACCAAGCAAGGAAGTTTTCTTATACCACCATACCCGTTCCATACTATTTGTATGGATTTCATAGAATTGAATAAATGTGAAGGGAAAAAGTTTTGTTTAGTTATTGCAGACATGTTTTCTAAATGGGTAGAAGCTTTTCCAACTAAAAACCCGGATGCAGCAACAGTGGCAAAAGCCCTGATAAAAGAAGTAATCCCTAGATTTGGCATTCCGGAGAGGATTTATAGTGACAATGGCACACATTTTGTAAATCAGACAATCCATCAGCTTGGGAGATTTTTTGGTATCTCCTTGAAGAACCATTGTGCTTACCACCCACAGTCAGCAGGACTGGTGGAAAGGTACAATGGTACCTTAAAAAACAAACTTAGGAAGCTAGTAGAGGAGACCCAAAAGAATTGGATATACTGTCTGCCTTTAGCACTGCTGAGTATGAGAACGGTTCCAAATGTAAAGGGTTTGACACCCATTGAAATGTTTTTTGGGAGAGCATATTATGTGCCTCAGTGGAAAGCTCTCATGCCTGCAGAGCAAGAGGCTGACAGTTCATTAGCTAGTTATATGAGGAAACTGTTAACAAATAAATCTGTTTTGCAGTTTAACTCTTTTTCAGATAAGGAACAGACCAGACCGGTGGAAGCAGTCTTGGCCCCAGGGTCGTGGATCTGGCTGAAAGTGACGAAAAGGAAGAATTGGGCGAGTCCAAAGTGGGAGGGACCATACCAGGTTATGTTGGCAACGCCTACTGCGGTTAGAGTGGCTGAGAGGGCGTCCTGGGTTCATTTGATGCATTGTAAACCGGTAAAGAACTTTCAACTTGATAAAAACTTTGTGACTGATACACGACCAGACCGAGAAGGCCAAAAACAAAACGAACAGAAGTTTAGATCAACCCCAGAGATGTTGCATAATCATTTTGTTGAGTGTACATTTATTGACTGTAATTGTGACAATTTTTCTCTTGCTGTGGTTTATCCTACACACAACCACACAAGTGAAAGTGGGAAGGCGTGATGAAACGTCTATAGACTGGCATCCAAATTTTAACACATACCTAGCCATGAAACGTGTATATGCAGAGACTATGAACATTTCAAATTGCTGGGTTTGTACAGCTATACCAACAGCATATGGAGGACTGATAATGTCCGCTGTCCCTTTGGGGATAAATGAGACTTGGGAGAATTTACTTTTTGATACAGGAACTGTGAGATCACAGGACAAAATAGCTTTATTTTTACCTGTCACACAAAAAGGAATTGTATGTTTTTTCAAAAATGACATCCTCCAGGTGGGCTGGAGCAATTGTAATATAACCATATCTTACCAATGTTATATTAGGAATAGTAATGGCAATACTTTTTGCAATACTAATTATGACTCGTATTTGAACTCATTGAAAACAACTATGAATGACATTCAAAAAAAATCCAGTTCTGTTTAAACAATTGTCAGTTATAAATCAAAAAAATGTTTCATGCAGGGCTGATGCGTATTAGTACTAAAGTAGAAAACTGCTATTTTATTTGTGGGAAAAAGGCATATAAATGGTTACCTGAGAATTGGTCCGGCAGTTGTTTTTTGGGTTACTTGGTTCCGGCAATAAGACATACTGCAGAATTACCTTTGGGTAAGATACGAAACGTAAGAGAAACAGCCCGAAAACCCGAAGGTCCAGTTAAAAAACCTGTGAATCCAGTTGGAAAGATCGAAGCTGGCTGGAAAGACCACAATTCAGTAAAAGACAAAAGCGAATTGACTCGTATGGACTTGAGTGACAGTGTTATATCCTGGGCAGGAATATTCCCAGCCTATGGAGCAGTCAAATCGATCTGGGAGCTGAGGAAGTTGTCGAAACTTCTCGAAGTAATGAGTAATGCAACTTTTTCCACCCTAGAACTGGTGACTGATGAACTGAATGCAATGAGAACTGTTGTGCTACAAAATCGGACGGCTCTTGACTTCACCCTAGCGGCGAGAGGTGGTATGTGCGCGCTTATCAAAGAAGAATGCTGTGCTTATATTCCTGACAATCGTCATGACATTAATAACCACCTAGAGGTAATTCAGCAAGTATCAGCCATGACTGAACCAGGCCCAAATCCACTGATGGACTTTTTCCAGAATCTATTTGGGGGGTGGGGTTCCATCCTAATGAATATTCTGATTGCCATTTGTGTGGGTATACTCCTAATAGGAGCATGTGTTTGTTGTGGAATTCCCTGCATGAAAAGATTAATCAAAGATTTTATTGATGTATCTGTTACTGAAACTTTTTACCAAGATATCGAGATTGAAAGATTGATCCCAGATGACGCTTTTTCTGAAGTATAGATTGAATGACTCACCCAGCTGAAAATCCTAAAGTGGAAAAAGGTAGGAGATGAAATGACACTATGCATACTTCAAATAGAATAAAAAGTATTAATAGGGGGGAAAATGTTAGAAAAATGTGTATTTGAATATATGAGAAATGCTAGTTTAAAAGCAAAGTAGTATATAATGCATTTTATTCTATTACTCATATAGCAGTAAGAATTAATTCATGTCTAAATGTGAAGTAGTTTTGAAACTGCAGTGTGGCTTGAGGCAAAGCTGAACTCTGACCCTGGCAGAATGCTAGCTTAGCAAGTTTTAATGTTTATGCTTTTCACAAGTGATTATCTGCTGGGTCAGTAGTTTTGAAACTGCAGTGTGGCTTGAGGCAAAGCTGAACTCTGACCCTGGCAGAATGCTAGCTTAGCAAGTTTTAATGTTTATGCTTTTCACAAGTGATTATCTGCTGGGTCAGGAAATTAAGTGTGTGAAATAATGAAATCTTCTGCTCTTTCCTGTTGGAATGATTTGGCCTTGTATATGTGTTACTAAGATAGCACGCAGCTGTGTGAGAAAGTGTAACAGAGAACAAAGACGTGTATTAAAAGACTGAAGCTGCTATTGTATTCGAACTGAACAAGTAACTTTACAGAAAGACATTATGACTGACCAGCTGGATAGCAAGGCCGTATTGTATCTAGAGGAAAAGTTTTTTAAAATATACAGCATCAGCAGATTTAATGAATAAAGAACTGTAAGCTAAAGTGATGTAGATGCCCTGTGACATATCACGTCAGTAAGGTGGGCATAGCTTAAATGTTAAACCTATATAAAATTGTATGCTTCCTGTTTCATGTCAGACAAAATTGTGTACTAGTACGTTTTTTGCCTCCTGGTGTACACTAGTAAACTTTTGAATCTGAACCTCCTGTGTATTGAATTCTTAATTTTATTTAACAACATCCAAGAAAGAAATTTCACTCTACAATTGTAAAGGCTTCTTTAGCACAAAACAGATTTTTTTTTCAGTTGAGAAAGGCTATTCCAATGCCACCTTCTCTTCCTCTGGATCCATTAAAGAAATATGGGTAGATGGGAGAGTGAGAGAGTTGGTCAACATCAGTGGACATCATCTTGAATACAGAGTGAATGAACTTTGGATAAAGTGTTCAGTTCATAATGTTTTGTGTGCACCATATCTTGCAGTGTTAGTGTAGGAAAAAAAAACTCAGCAAATGCAATAATTCCTACAGTATAGGAAGACTACATTTTAGGTCTAGTTTTACCCCTACCAGCTCTGAAAAACCTATCTGGCATCAGCTTGAAAGTATAATAGTTCCCAACTGTTGTTATATCCAGATGATGTCGGAATGCTCAGTATACAGTTACAGAAACTGGAGATGAGCTTGTAACACCCCATGAAACATTTAATTAGCATGACTTTCTAGAAGGAATGTGTATTGCATGACATGCAAATTCTCAGCAGTACATATATTAGAATTTAAAGGTATATATCCCACATACTACTCTTGTTTCAAAAGGAAATGTCAAAATCCTGATACACTGACTGACTTAATTAGCTTACAAATGATTAATTCACTCTTCTGACAGCTGCTATCCAGAAACTGGGATACACAGGCTCTGTGAGATCTACCCAGATAAAGTGCAATGCAAAATAAAAAAATGCAATGCAAAATAAAGGGAAAATGACAAATGTCTGAAATTGGATTCAACAAAATGTGATTTTTCAAATCCATATTGCCATATATCCCAATCCCTCAAAGCCACACACTCAAGGGATCCAAACCTTGTCATCACAATAAACAAAACATGCTGGAGGGATAGGTTCCTGGCCCAGAGACTCCCCAGACCCTGAAATAGACTGCCCATACATGTCAAGTAGAGCGCCTCTTTGGTCCTCTTCAAAAGGAACCTTGATGATTGGATGGGAGAAAGGAAATTCACCCTGGGGATCACGTCAGTCACCCTGTTAAACAGGGGTCCAGGGAAGTAAATAGTGTGGGAAGAAATAGCCAGGGAATTGTTATGGCTAGGCTTGTATAGGCCCTAGGGCCAATAGCTTAGTACCAACCTATGAATCTATGAAATTGTTGGGACATTGAAAGCACTTCTAACTTTCAACTCACTGCCTACCTCAGAAGAGAAAGACTGCAGTAAATAAATGCATTGGTTCTAAATCAGCTTTCTCCTAATCCAGTTCCAATAAACTGTTAGGGTTCCACTTTTCCCAGTCTGTCCATCACAGTCTCCTATTTGATTGCTACATCTCTTGCTATCCAGCAACCATGAGCAGGACATTAATGGTTTTGATTAACACTGATGTATTTTCCTGGGCTTAGACTACAGGATTAGATACAAATGGCATGTCAAAAGAGACATAGACTGAGATCACAAAATAAACTACAAGAACAGTTGTAGTTTATTGAGATCTTTGCTTCAAAGCAAACAAGTAGATTAAGAAAAAATTATCTTGGGACCTCCAGTATGGCAGCACCAGTGTATGATGTGAAAAGAATGTCAAACAAACTAGCTGAAATATTTAAATACTTTAGACTACATATTAATGTCATCCAAAAGAGCAATTTGAAGGAAAAAATGTCACAGAAACATAACAAAGGTGAAAACTTAAGCACATTTTTAAGAGAACAAGTGAACAAGGTGATGAGGTAGGAAACTCAGCCTGACATGGAAAATCTAAATAAATGCTACATGTTTAGCTGCAAGGTTACTTACTGTGACAATTTTCCACCAAATTTGACTAAAATACCAGCCCTATACGAACTAAGATAAGTACCTTTTGTGTTCTTTCTTATGGAATATTGACTATAATATCTGTGCATGTTTTTGTGATTTTTCCAGTAATCTAGCTATGAATTGTTTGGTTTAACTCCATTGAAAGTAGAGAAAGAACCTAGTCATGTCTTGGCTTCTGATTGCTGTAGAATCTTGATATGCATAGTGTTGCTTTTTCATCTTTTCTATACAGCTTTAAAATGCTCTCATTTGTAAGGTTGTGATCTCATTTGCTACAAGCTTCTACATGCTGCAAGGCTACCGATTGAATCAGTCAATCAGGCAATTTTTGACAAAATTTGACTAAAATACCAGACCTAAGAGATCTGGAATAAGTACATCTTGTATTTTTACCTAATTTTACTGCAATAAGTATGCAGGTTTTGTTGACTTTCCTGTAATCTAACTAAAATTGCTATGGTTTAACTCTAGTACAAGTAGAGAAAGAATCAGTGGTTATGCAGTTACTATAGCAATAGATTTTTTTCATACCTGTCCATCTGATAAAACTGATGGGAATTGGAGCCACCTGTCAGATCCAGTCCAGCTGTTTGCCAGTACTTTATGCCTCAAGCTCCTAAACCTTTCCCTCCCATGATACACTACAGTGTATTTTGCCTCAGACTGAGTTTGCCCATGCAATATGGTTGAAACTCAACACAAATTCAGATACAGGAAAGGGGATAAAGGGAGGGATGTCTTATCAGACACATAAGGATAGAAAGGATCCATTATTATGGCAAGTACATAACTTCCATAACCTATTTCATCTGTTTGTCTGATCTGACTGATGGGATAGAATCCCAAGCAACCTTCTTTCTTGGGTGGCATCAAGAAAGGATACTCCTCAGGAGAGAAGCCTCAAAGGAGACTAAACACAGAAATTGTATTCAGTTTGTAACGTTTGGTAGACAGTAACTACTGAAGAATTCTCATGTAAAGAGAGTGCGAAAAAATGCTCTTAGGAAAGTTGTCCTAAGACCCAACACATTCGGAACTAATGCTGGAGGACACTGTTGGTGCAATAGCCAGAGTACTGAAGATCCTAAGGCTTGTGCAATGCTCTCTTTACAGGAAGACTGACGATGCAAGATTTTGTATTAGTGCAGTAACCAATTAATTCTATTGTCTGTGTAGGGAGGATGAACAATTTTTCAAGACTGATGGATATACCTAAAGATAGGCAGAACTGTAAAAAGTAATCTCTGCCAGTAAGGACCCAGATGTCACTGCAGCAAGAAGCCAGTCATCCAAACGGAAATACATGTACCCCTCATTGTCGTATGTGGGCTGCAACTACTGCCATGCACTTGGTGAACACTCTGGAGAGTGTGGTGAGACCAAAGGACAGGACTCTGAATTGATAGTGCCTGGCTCTCAGCTGGAAGAGTTCTCTTCCTGGGGATCTCTGACTAAGACTGATCCAAGCACCTGGAAGAGTCTGTTAGCACTGCAGCTTTATCTTTGAGAACACCTTACTTGCTATGTCCCTGACAGCAAAGAAATGAGGCTTTAGAAATAGTTGGGTGGGCACCAAAGGGAGAAGCCAATGTCAAATGAAGTCCTGCAGAATGTCTCTGTGGAGAAGCTATCATCTTCTCCATGACTTTGTATACCAGTACAGAATCTTGGGGTCCCTAGAAGTCCAGCACTGGAACTCAGCTGTTCCCCACCAAAGCAGAAACTGCTGGATCTGAAGGCTGAATCCCCAGCACCAAGGAGCCAAACAGGTCTGAACCAGAGAGGACAGCGTGAAGGCCAAAGACTCCAACATCAAAAAGGGCACCACAAGGGTTGGAGCCAAAAACAGTATAGAAGATTCAGCATCGAGTGGTTGGAGCTGATACTAACCCAACCCCATGGGTGACGGAGTCAAGTGAGTCAGATGTGAAGCAATCAGAAGTGAATACACAAGTGTCAGAAATTATGTTACAGGATCCATGAAATATGTCAGCTCCGACACCACTGGAAGAGAGAGGGGTGCTGGAGACTGAGATAATAATGATGAGGGGTCCAATCAGATCCAGGGAGATGTAATAATACTCAACAACATCTGAGTCTTAAGAAAAGCCCTCGTCATGGGCTCCAAAGCCACTTCTGTAGTAGTACTGAATGACCTAAGAGATCATATGTAGGCAGCTGAGAGAGGGCTACAAGGAATGAGTAGCGACAGTTCCCTCTCTGTCAATTCCATACTCAGAAATGAATTGTGGGGACTTATTTATAATTACAATAGTCTCTGGTAACTTGGCTGCTGCTATCAAGTTGGAAGGAAGGAAGAGAAGTATATTTATCCTAGAGTCTAGGAACTTTGGGATCTGAGAATGCAGTTGGCTTGTGTGATTTCCTTTTCCTAGAATACTTGTATTGTTTTTATCCTATTTTTCTTTGGATTTCTGAGAATCTAGAGGCAGGAGGCCCTGTACTACTGACTTATTACACTAATCTGTCATAAACCTGAGCCAAAGACTTAACAAAAATCACAATTCACATCAAATTGTTCTAGGCCTAAACAGATGACACAAGAATCATGTGAGTCCCGGGGTGGGATTTTGTGCCCAGATTTGACAACTGCTTTAACTCTTATTTCATTCAAAACAAATTTAATTTCAAAAGCAAGTATTGCAGAAGCAGCATGAAATAAACACAAAACAAACCGCAGCAGTAACATATAAAGCAAACTCTCAGTTAACTAGCACCCGTGGGGATTGGTAGATGATGGATGAGTGTATTTTCCGGTTGCTTCAGAGCCACTTTGCAATTTTTGATTGGCTTGTATACCGGCATATGGCCACTTCTGGATTTTGCTGGTTGCTTGAGTTCCAGTTAACAGAGTCTACTGTATAAAAAAAGTTGATTAACTAACTAACTAACCTAAACTTATTGTTTAAGAGTCTACAGCCAAGAAGAGGGAAGCTAGTCATCTCCCCAAGCATCAAGAGGAGTCAAGCCAATAACGACTACCACAAGATAAAATACATTTCAGTTGAAATTAACTCAAGGCAAAGAGCACTTGCAAATCGCTATATTAGATCTGACAGTTGTCAATAGTCAGATCAGCTTAATGGATAAAATAGGATTCTAGCCATTTGAAGTCCTCTGATTTCTGTAGAGCCTTGAAGTGCATCACTTTGTTATCGACCAGTAGGTTCATTTGAATATTTTCTGCTTTTTCATCTTTTTTGTGTTGTTTTAAACTCACATTTGCATGGTCTTGAGCTTATTTGCTTAGCTACAAGGCTATTGATTGTGACATTTTTCCATTGGATTTGACAAGAATACCAACCCTACAAGACCTAGGATGAGTACATTTTGTATTCCTACTGAGTTTCACTGTAAAAGATGTGCATATTTTGGTGATCTTCCTGTAATCAATGCAATAATTCATTTGGTTTAACTCTAATAAAATATAGAAAGAACCTAGCCTAGCCAATTCTAAACATTTGATTGCAGCAGAACCTTGAAGTGTCATTTTTTGCTTTCTCTGTGGTTTAAAGATGTACTGTATAGAAGCAGGTATTTTGAGCCACATCTTTCTATATAACACCTAACTTCCCCAAATCACTACTGGTGAGATTGATTAGTAATATCTGTTGTACGGACAGCTGGCCACAGTTGCACAAGGAGACATACTGCACACAACTGATCTACATAACAGAATCAAACAGCTTGCAGGCATTTACAGCCATAACTTCCTCTATATAGTCTTTTCCTCCAATTTCTGTTGTACTTTAGTCAGTAATTAACTGGAAAGGCTCTGGTTTTCATTACATTCGCAAGCTGCTCTTCATATACAGATATAAGGAGAAATAGCTACCTAGACAAAAGACAAACATAAATCCTTCTTTAACTATGTTATAAACATCAGAAACAATTCTAGCACTGCACAAAGCTAACAGAAAATATAAAATAAAAAAAAATTATATAAAAATCAATTATTTTTCTTTGTTCAGATATTAGTAAGGATATGCTGTCCAGGTCCAGGGATGTGACCATTCCACTGCATTCTGCACTTATTTGGTCAATCATTGAGTATAATGCCCTCTTCAGCATGTACCAGTCCAAACACCTGACACAACTTGAATGAACAGTGGTTTCTCATCAAGAAAATCAAAGGCTTAAATTATAATAGCTACACAGAATGTTTCAAGGCCTTGCCACTCTTCTCAGTACCATAGAGGCTCCTGAGGGGCAATCTCCGCTTTACATACACAGCCTCAACAGACCTAGTCCTCTCAGATCTACTGCACATCTCCAAGTTCAATGGTGACATGAACACATGCTCAAGAAATCTTAATCTCTTTTGCAATACAAATAGAGCATGTTAGAGGGATAGATCACAGAGAATATCTCTTCTTTGGAATCATCTTATTTCACATAAAGAAAAGTACTTTCCTTACTCTATTCAAACATAATTTGGATGAATGGATGAGAAACCACAAATTCAACCTTGGTTTAGCACTTTTATTCCTTATATACAGTATAAGGGTAACATGTAAATGTTCTGCCAGCACTGGGTTATTCATACCCAAATTACAAGAACTAAAGACTTCTTGGGAATACAGGGCTAGGTTTCTATAGGTCCTCATGGAACAATAATCTAGTAAGTACCTATGAACCTTACAGGGCTAGGTTTCTACAGATCCCCATGGAACAATAATCTGGTAAGTACCTATGATCCTATAAACTGAAATGGGTTGGGTTGAGAGTCTTTAGGTTACCTATACTCCTTATTTACTAATTTCATAATCATCCTTTCCATAGCCTTACAGATGAGACTGGTTAGGCTTATTGTTTTAGGATTAAATGGGTCAGCTGAGGTTCCACCTTTGTGCAAGCGGTTGACTGCTGCTGTCCCCAATTCACCCAACTCATAACCTGTTTTGAGGCTGATACTGAATAGCCTCTTGTAGGGTGTCTGACAAGTCATGTTTCTTGCTGACCAGTAGACAGCCTGGTATGTTACCAGGCCCCACAGATGTAGTGTTCTTTGCAACTGATAGTACCTTGAGAACTTGTTTTTGGTATATTTGAGGGGGTATAGATGTGGGTGTGTCATCTGAGAATATTGGAAGGAAATGGGGATGAGGTTTGAGGAAAATTTGTCAGCTCTTAGACTGGCTATTTCCTCTGGGTTCGAGTAAGTGATATTTACTATTAGCTCTGTACAGTGCTGGTCATTGTTTCTGAGATTTCTAATATAGTTACAGTGGATTTCCTTGTTAAGTTTAGCAGGTGCATTTTTTTATATCTAGACAATTAAATTTATTATTGCAAGCAGGGAGTTTGTTTTTTCTTCTACTGCGCAGCCTGTTTAATTTCAGTCCTACTGTATGTGTTTATTTTTAAATTTGGCATTGTATTTGCTACAGAGGGGAAGAGATGCATCTATGCAGCTGTTTAGATGTGAACAGACATAGGCAGTATGCAGCTGGGTCATCAGGTTGGAGGGAGAATGTCAAATTTAGTCAGGTCATCATTCAGTTTTAGTAGATTAGACTTTCCATAATCTCAGTATTGGAAGATACTTCTGGTTTCAGTCTTATGGTAAATGTGAAAGATTTATGGCCCAATTTGACTAGGGAAGATGTTACAACTAGTAGAGAAAGTACAGTTGTCTAAGTTGTACTTACCCATAACAGCAGATGTTCAAATTCCTCATTGCAGCAGCCTTTAGGCTATATGGGTTGTGTCTTGCCCAAGACACAACAACCAGACAGCTTCCAAAATCACTGGCTCCATCCCAAACTTTCACTCTGACTGCTGATTGGACAGTCCTGTGAAAAGAATTTCAGCATAATGAAAAATCTTCCAGACTTTCTTAACCAAATTGTAAAAAGCAGCATCCACATCCTGAACTACAAAAAAAGCAGAAATAACCAACATATTTAAACCCAAACAAGAAACTATATATACATGAATGGGGGGGCTACTTCAGCAGTGAGGAATTTGAACATTGACTGTTCTGGGTGTGTGCAATTTATACAGCTGCACTACGTTCATCATTCCTATTGCGGCAGTAACCTTTAGACTATATGTGTTGATTACCAAAGCCTATCCAACCTGGAAGGGGGAAGGATATGAATTCAGGAGCCCCTGGAGAATGGTCCTAGCAAAGCTTGCTCTGGACCTTAAAAAGTAATCCAGTTTGCAATGCCTTGTAAAGGTATGTACACAGGAATACTTCTGGAGTGCACCCCTTTCCAATATGCCATCAAAGAAGACAAAGCCCTACCAGAGTAGGCCTTTCTAGTGCCTGGAACTGGTTTACCATGGTAAGCATAACTTAAGGTAATAGCCAGGAACAAACATCTGGAAATAGTCTGTTTTGTCAGAGGTTATCCTTTCTTTGTCCCAGTATAAGAAACAAATAGCTGATCAGCTTTTCTAAAGAATGTAGTGCTGTCAAGATAGTACCTGAGCTGTCTATGCACATACTGGTTGTGGGAATCTGCATAGAACAATGGGAGATTGATGGCTTGAATCAAAGTAAACTCTGAAACAATCTTGGGCATGAATGAGAGATTTGTTCATAATGATACCGTATCCCTGTGGAAGACTATTCAGGGTTCACCTACTATGACTTCTTACAACTCATATAATGTTTGTGCAGATATCAGGAGTGAGAAGAACAATTTTCAATGTAATGAACTTTAAATGTGCTTGATATGTAGGTTCAGATGGAGATATGGTTAACTTTTCCTCCACCAAAAGTTAAAATTCCAGAAAAAGGCCAACCTGTTTTTGGTGAGGTCTCAGCTGTAAAACTGTTTTAAGAAAGAGTTACACCAAAAACACTTAAAAAAGAAGGATCCGTGGGCAGACATGCTGAAATTACAGCAACATGTACCTTCATAGAAGAATATAAGAAGCCAGACGATCGTAACTCACACACATATCTGAGCACCAGTAGTATATAATACCTGATAGGGCCAAGGTAATTGTCTAGGCACCAATCAGAAAATATATTCCACTTGCCAATGTAAGATCTTCTAGTAGCAGTTTTCATGCCTCCTTTAGTACCTGCTGTACATCCTCTGAAAAAGGTGTGTAAAAGGATTTAGAATTGAATCATTGATGCAGTTAGTTGAAGAAGTTTGAGAATGGAGTGTATCAAACTTAGCATGCCTTGTGTGAGTAGGTCCAGAATCTGAGGAAGCATGTGGTAACTGCCCTTGGTCAATTCCATAAGAAGGAGAACCAATGTCTGCCTAGCCCAAAAGGGAGTTACCACAATTAATTCTGGAGTGTCTTTCTGAATATTCAGAATTACCCTTGATAGCAGTGGAAAGGGAGGAAACATATAAAGGAGCATTCCAATCCATGGGGAAAAATGCATCTGTTTTCCAGGCTTGCTAGCAATGAGTCCTAGAGCTCAGTTTGTTGAGCTGTATGTTTTGAAAGGAGGCAAACAGATCTACTAAAGGTGTTCCCACAACTGCATCAATTCCTGGAAGACTCTCTTGTTCAATTTCCATACATGAGGGTCTGTCCTGGTCCTGCTCAGCTTGTCTTTCACTACTCCTTGCTTTGACAGAATGTAAGATGCTTGAAGGGTTAAATAAGTACTGAAGAGCTACCTCCTAAGGCCATCATTCCCTGCACAGAGGGTGCGACCTGATACTGCTTGTATGCTGATGTACCATATCACTGTTATCATGTCTGTAATCACCTGAAGAGGTCCTGGAGACCATAGATGAGGACAAAAGTTTAAGGAATTGATCACAGCCAACATCTCTTTGACATGTATGTGCTTTGGTGTGTCTGAGGAATCCCAAGAGCCTTACACCTTTACCCTCATTGAAATAGTCCCCCAAGTGAAATCTGAGGCATCCATAGTTATAGACTAACATGGCGGTACAGGCAAAAAGGGGATAGCGAGGTTGGCATAATATTTAAGGTATTTACCTAAGAGATATAAGGTACAGGGCTTGATTCTGATCTCTGGTTGTTGGCTAGGCTTGCAATAGTTTGCAGACTGACAGCCCTTGAAGCTGAAATTGCTTGTATTTCTAGTCTCCACCAGTGCAGCTCAAGATAGGAATTTGAAATTCCAGGCGATGCAAATGTTGAGCTCATTTCTTTCTTTTTTTTAGAAATCACTGGATCTTTCTCATGTGTAATCCGGCAAGAGGAATCATGAGAATCATAGATGCCATGAACCCCAAGGTCCATAGATAGTCTCTGCCTGAAGTCAGAGACTGAGTTGAAAAGCTCAGGAAAGTTTATAAATAAAAATCCTCCACCTCCTGTGTCAAAAAATCTTTTTGCTGCAGGGTATCTTTAAGACATCCAAGAAAGCCAATCCTGTGTGACAGGGTCAATCAGGATTTCTGAATATTTATCTGGAACCCGAGATTGGTTAGAATAGATGAAACCCTTAGTAATTACTCTTTTGATTTCTGAGTAAAGTCTCTGCAAAGATGAGTAAGTAAGGAAATATGAGAATGCCATTCAGACTGCATTGTGCTATGGCTGGAGCTAGACACTTTGCAAAGAGCCTTGAAGCAGTAGACAACCCAAAAGATAATGCTGAGAACCAATAATGTGACCCAGATACAGGGAAAATAAGAAATTTCCTGAAGCATTTGGCTATTGGAATGTGATGGTGTGCGACTTTTAGATCTAATGTTACCATAAAGCTTACCTGGAGAATGAGAGGTAACAAATTCTGATGGGTCAATATCTCATATTTTGGAACTTTCACAAACAAGTTTAGGAACAAGAGATTTAGAACTGGTCCCTAGGAAGTCTCTTTCTACAATAACAAAAATATTCTGAAATAGAAGCCTTTGCCCCTTTTGGTTTAATGGCACAAGTTCTATGAATTATAGGGGGAGTAAGTGCTGAAGAACCTAAGGGAAAAATTCTGTTTGGTTCAGAAGGTGGAAAGAAACACCACTGAAAGGAGTTATCTGTATCCTGTGCCAACTGTATTCCTCTTGAACCACCTTTAACTGTTGCCAGTAGGAGAATGTACAGATCCAGTTGCTGGGATAGATTTTGAGAGATAAGGGCAGGAGGGGAGGGTATGGGGGAGGTTTCTGAAGTTGAAAATCCCTTTTTAGGAAAGGATCTTTATTTCTTGTTTTTCCCCTACTACCACCTCTTTTTATTTCCCTGTCTGTTTTTTTTTTTAGAAGACAGGGATTGTTTGTTTTGTTTCCAAGATGTTAAAGAGGATCTGGGAGATTTGAAAGGGGTTGGGGATGAAAAATCTTGGAAACTCCGTGAATTAACTTCCATTTCCCATCAAATTGTTTGAGGACATAAGAAGCAGATGGACCATGTAAAACCTCCTTAGCTAAAGTTGAATTCAAAATGTCGAACTTTACCTCATCAGAAAACTTTTGATTTTGTATCCGGGTATACCTCCTCAAAACTATAGCAAAAGCAGTGTCCCTAGACACAGTATCTGCACAATCATATACACTCCTTAAGGCTTGCTTAAATACCTATGAAATCTTAGAAAAAGTGCAACTGAGATAGGCACTACCTTTGGGGGAAGGATGGTGGCTACATCCCTCAAACCGTTTGAACAAAAAAGCACAAATTTCCACATACAAGTTTGATAGTTAAGAATTCTATATGCCAAAGTGGAAGAAAAAAAAATTCCCTTACCAAATCTGTCCAGTATCATCCCCTCCTTGTCCACAGGGGAAGGGTTGGAGGACATCAAGAACCTGCTCCCTGCTGAGAAGATGTGTAAATGGCTGTAGGGTAGGCTTATGATGAGAAAATAAATGCTTGTTAGTCTGAGAAATTTTATACAGGTTTTCTGCTTTTCGGGCGAATGAGGGTTGTGAATCAGGGTTGTTACAGGCTGGCAGTATTAGAGGAATAGGTGCAGAATCAGACAAATCCACTTGTAACATATTATAATAGCTTCCAACAAAAAACAAACTGCTCAAGCAACTATAAAACAAACACCAAAAACCAAGTTACTAAAAAGTCTGTTAAGGAAATGCAGGCTCCTCTAAACTGAATTGCAATAGTAAGAAAATAACATATCTCCAGTGGTCTGCCAAGATAAAATAGCAAGCAAGTATACCGTCTATCAATGATTTTATTATCAGTAAAAAATGCACAAAATCCTGCAACAACGACTTAGCACTTTCATCAATCAAAAGTGTCGGCTGACTTCCTCAGAGTCAAAATGTACCAAGATACAAAATCACATACTGTTTTATCATAGCTTCAATTAATTAAAAAAAAAAAAAGCCAAAATTCCTCCCTTTAATTAAACCAATGACGAATGCTTACATTTACATTGCAAAAACGTCTACCCATATTCACATAAAATATTACATACATAAATACAAAATATCAATTAAAATTAAAATTCATATTAATTAATATTATCATAAGATTTAAGTTTGAGAATACTATCAAAATATCTTCATTTAATCCTGGGGGGGAGGGTGCACCAAATTAAGGTGCAATTGCCAAAACCATTCTTTAACCTCTAAGATCGATTCAATCAGACCTCCTCTAGGGTGCAACAAAACATGTTCCAACACCCCAAACTTAAACTTCTTAAAATTGGTGCATACCAAAAAATGCTTATATAAAGCATTGCTTGCATTCTTATTATGTATATCATTATTATGCTCGTAAATCTTGCATCTTAGTACACAGTCTGTCTTTCCTATTTAATAGGAGCCACAGGATACACAGCAAGCAATGTATACTACTCTAGTGGGGCTGCAATTGCAGCCATCCATCAAATGCACCATAAATTTCGAAGGTCCCACTGACAGCTCTATGGCTTCAAGGATGTAGTCGCACTGACTACACTCACCCTATTTTTTCAACCCATTACCACACTTACTAAATGAATCCTTAGGAAGTGCAAAAAAGTTCTTTAAGGGCCTACCCCTTTTACAAACAAATCTAGGTTTCTGGCCACCTAACCCCATTAGATCTTTATCACCTTTAAAAATTTCCCAATATTTATTAACAATTTTCCTTATATCCCAGGTCAACAGATTATATTCTAAAAGAAAACCTCTATTCAAATCCTCTGGCTCTGCATCATTAATAATACATTCCTGCTGTCCCAGTATAGGGCTGAAATGATCACTGCACTGAGAGTACCTCAGCCTTAATCTCAGCTATAAAATCACTGGGACAACCTCTCTTTTGAAGTATACTAGCTAGGACCCCATACTCCTGTGTAAAATGAACATTATCAGATACCATTCTTGAAAGGTGAACAAACTGCCCTTTTACTAACTATCTCTTCTGGGACCTGGGATGTGAACTTTGAAAATGCAAATAAGCATTTGAGAATGTGGGCTTCCTACAGATGGTAGATTTAAAAGCCCCATTCTCAATAAACATTGTAATGTCAAGATAGTTTATTCTAGTTTTTGTTACATTATGGGTGAACCTTAAATAAGAAGTAGAACCATTAATAAATTTAAAATAATGCTGTAAATCAAGATCCAAACCCTTTCAAATAAAAAAAAAAAGTCATCCAGGAACTGGACATCATGGGCTTAGTAGTCTTTATAATTAGATTTAAAAAGAATTTGCTTTTCCCAGGCCGACATAGTCAAACTGGTATAAGGGGCACAAACTGTCCCCATTGTCATTCTATGCGTTTGCTTGAAAAACTGTCCTTCGAACATCATGAAGTTGTTATCAAGAATTAACCATGCAATGTTCAAAAGGATACCCCACTCAGATGGTGTAATACTATTACAGATAAAGCATGGGAAAAAATCTCCATCCGTTCAGACAAACGGATACATCCAAATAAATCCTGGATGTCAATACATACCAAGGTCACCCCCCTCCAAATCTTCTAACTTAGGGAACTGCATCAGGAAATCTCATGAATCACAAAGGATATACCTGTAACCATCCAAAGAATGTTTTAACTTCTTATCTACATAAGAGACCAAAGGTAGCGTCTTAGATCTCCTAGTGGACACAATCGACCTCACAGGAGGGTTTCTGTTCTACTTGTGGACTTTAGTGATGCCATAAATTACTGGGATTTTGTGATGATCAATGGTCAAGAAATCGCTGAGTTCACAGAGAATAACCTCATCCTTCAAGACCCCTTAAATATAAATCAATCTTTTGGTAGGACATATGTATTTCATTTAAATAGACTATTTCATACTATTCCCCAGCCAAAAGAATACCATACATGCTATTTAAATAGTCTTCTTTATCCCATTTAAATAATATCTCCTTGGTTCAGGGGGAACATCCATTGGTTCCCATAGAAATACTCATTCATCCTGGCTATATTCTGAGAAAATGAGAATTATTCCACCTACATACTTTATAAATTTGAAACTATACACATGGATATTTATAACTGCAATGAATAACTCTTTGCAGAAAACAATATTTACCTAAACTATGTGGGGAGGCTTCGCCCCCCACACCCCTCCTAACAATATATACTAACTCCAGGATCGCACTACAGTGGGGAAAAGGGCATATACCTTTTACTTTAATGTGTCAGTGTTATGAGTTTCAGTCAAATGAGTTTTCAGTCTTTTGAACTTTCAGTGTTTTGGTCTCAGTCAAATGAATTTCGGTCAAATGAAATTTAGGTCATATGAAGTAGACCCCTATATACTATGTAGTCATGCCTGCCAATGTAAAACACTTCCCCACAATAAATGTTCATTTAACATTTTAATACAAAATTAGGCCCCAAATTAGCTGAAGCTAAAAATGTTGTTCTCTGACATGAAACATCTAATAATAGAAATATACCAAGTGTCTTAAAAAGGGACAGACTGCTAAAAAGGAAATAGAACTAAACAACATTTTTTTTAAATATACATATATCAATAGTAAATATTTCTGTGTGGAAGGGTTCCCTAAAGAGAACATAACTGCTAGAAAGCCCTCCAGAGGGCTGCCCAGTCAGTAGTCAGAGTGGAAATGTGGGAAGGAGACAGAGGTTTTGGAAAATGTCCCGTTGCTGTCTTGGGTAAACACAACACATATAGACTAAAGGCTACTGCAGCAATGGGAATGACGAGTATCTTGCTAAAAGCATACATCATCTTATAACCTGACTTATCCATTGCCTTCCCATCCTTATCTGAGGGAATTGGGTAAGAAGCAGTAACCTGTTTGGAATCAGTACATTTAGAAACTGAGATGACTGCTGGGTCTACCTTAGAATTAGAAAACAGGTAATTGTGCAGATGGAGCACCTTATATAATTTTATCAAACCTTTTGGCAGTCAAAGGTTGTCTGACCAGTAAACTAGCTGCAGTAAGAAAACATCCAGTAAAGGGGGCAAAACAAGAGGAATGGGAGTTGCTTTAGGCATCTGTAATAGTATTAAATCATAACACATTTTTGGAGTCTTAAAGGCATTATTCTGTTCCCATTGAAAATCTTCACTCATGTTAGCTAAAAATTTCTGAAAATTAGATTTTACTAGGGATGTTTGTAGAAATGCTTTCTTCAGAATTCAAAGGCTCTGAATGACACTCCTCCCTCTGTAAAGCTTCACTTTCTGACTGAAAAATCCTGTCAGACTGAGAAGAATTTGTTTTTCTCTTTCTGCCTGAGGACTGACTAGTTGTTAGTCCCTCAGTAAAAGCAGTAGATCAGCTCTATGCATAGATGGACAGTTTCCCTCACTAAGCACAATGCCCCCCTCTCTGCCAGGCCCCTCAGGTACACTGGTCCCAGCTTCTATACATTCCCTTCCTTCATTTGCTCTTTCCCCAGTCAGTGACAAAGATAGTTCTTCCTAGCCTGAATGGGCTTTCCTACAGCCACACAGGACATGACTATCTTCTGGCCTTTCACAACTGCTAATGTTACACCAAGAGGAGGAAGAAGACTGTTGGTCTGAAGAACAGAAGAGTCACACACAAGTAGCTAATGAAATGAAGAAGCCAGAAACATCTTACAAGTCTCCTTAACAGTTCTCTTCATTTTGTGCTCTGTGGAAGTTAATACTAAATACATAATTTGCTGCTCCATAAGTAAGCTTAGGAGGAAGAAGTGAAAGTAAGTAATGTACCTTTGAAGTGTCAGTAAATATATGAGAGAAGAAACTGGTGATTCTGAGGTAAGTATTATACTGTCAGTAGGAGACTTATATTAAGCCAAAAGGCTATACTGTATATAGACAATCACAAAGGACATTAGATAATGCATCTATCAGCTGGAAAGCGAAGGGTAAAGAACCTAGATTCTGGGAGAAATTGATGAATGGAGTATACATTAAATCCTAGGATGAAATTAAGCTAGCATTTATTTTTCAGAATGTAGATTATTTGAATTTCCTCAGACTGGCTCTAATTTGAGGGAAATATTAAAAAAAATGTATAGCAAATACTGAAAAACCTGAAGTAGTGAAGTTTTTAATGGAGACTAAGTCAAAAACAGCAACAAAGGAAAAAATTATGAGTAGAGCATATACAGCAGTAATTCTAAACAACCTTAAGAGAGACTGGAAATTGAGACAGGACTAGAGTTTAATTATGGGAAAAGAGAAAAAAAAAGAGAAATTCTGAAAGGAGACATATATACCTCCAACATATGCTACTAAAGCAAGAAAACCTAAAATACTTGGATGTGTTTGCATAAATTCTTCTACTCACCAGCTTCAATGGAAAATATGTCCCCATAGCTTAGGGGTTGGGGTTGGTGCTACAGATGTGAAGGAAATGAAATGGGAACATGGGCACATATTTTTGGAGGTGTAAAATATTGCAACAGCACAATGTGGAGCTATGAAAACTAATACAGGATATTTCAAAACAAACATTCTTTTCCTCCAAAGAACTGCTTCTACTCAACTGGAGTTCAGAAAGCATACCTAATCATGAAAAAGCACTAAAAAAAGCATTCCTATGTCCCCTAAATGAACAAAAAATTAATATATTTCTCAGTATCTTAAACAAATTTTAAACCCTACAGTCCAATTTTGGAAAGTTTACCATAAAGATTCTTGGATATTCTTAAATGAATTGCATCAATACAAAGTGTCAAGTAGTGATCAATTATTGGTCATACTTGACGTGGAGTCATTGTAAATTAATATTCCTCACTTGGAAGGTATGGATTTAGTCAGATTAAATTTAAGTAAATATACATTTTTGATAATAATCATGTTAATATCATTTGTGGGTTGTTAGAAATTGCTTTAGGGAATAATCTTTTTAGCTTTAATAACATCATATACCATCAACAAAGGGGCAAAACTATGGGGGCTAGGATGGCACCCACCTACGTCAATTTGGTCCTTAGAGCATGAGAAATTGAAGTTTTAGTTTGTTTAAAAGAATTTAGCAAAGTCAAAATGTACAAACATTTTATAGGTGATTTATTTTTTATTTGGCAAGGGTATGAAATTGAATTAAGCCAGTTTCTGGAAGAGATGAAGTCAAGTATTATTTTTTTTAATTTTACCTTGTAAGGAATGGGTTTGACAGTACAATGTTTAGAAATAGAACTTACTTTGGATAAAATCAAGAAAGAATTTAGTTCAAATATCTTTAGGAAGACGACATTTAGAAACAATTACTTGGATTATTATAACCAGCATACACGGTTTATGAAGCAGAATGTAATTAAAGGGCAATACATTCGCCTTAGCAGAATAGTTAGTGATGACAACGTTTTTTTAAATTAATGTAACTTTCTTAAAACCTAACTTACTGAAAGACACACACACACACACACACACACACACACACACACACACACACACACACAGTAGCCAGTTGTGAAGATGATCTCTTATAGTCCACCACAGACATGGATTCAGAGAGATTTGGACAGCTCCTTGGTCAAATCCCTCTGCAGCTTCATGAAGTGCAATAAACAATTCAGGGACTTCAAGGCCAATGTTGCTGAAGCAAATATGTGCTTTACAAATCTGTTTAATGCCCTTGACTCTTTATTAGGGGGGTGAACAGAAAAGCCCTGCTTAGCTAGCTCCTCTTTTGTGGCAGTTGCCACAGCCATAGCATTAACAGGGACTCCTTTGTTCCAGTGTGGTCCATCCATTGATGGTGCCAAAATGTTGTCGGGGAATTGGTTCTACAGAGTCCAGTTCCTTCTATGCCCAGTAAGAAATTAGGTCAATAAGCTCATCAGCTGTGGTGAGTCACCCAAGATGTAGATAGGCTGGAATCAAAAGCTTCCAGAAAAACTGACTCATTTGAGGAGGGAGCATATGAAGATTATCCAGCCTTTTGTTTAAGAATCTCTAGGATGTCTCCATTGGAGACGTCCTATTCAGTAGAGACCTGAGGGACCCTTCCCCTTCTTCGAAGACTGTATCCTCTTTGAGAGATTCCACAGGGAAATCTATGCGCCTCCTTTTGCATGTTCTCTTTTGGGGAACCTCCTCAGCAGGATGCTCAAGGGAGGTATCCGAAAACAGTGGAAGTTCCTCTAAGGAAACTGTTTGGCTACTAGTTAGTATTGACTGTTCCTGTGGAGTAGGTCTGATGGGATCAGAGCTTGGATCCACTTGTGGAAGAGATATAGGATACAAGGAAGAGAGAGAGAGATTGTATCTCCTTGATGAGGGAAAGCTGTCTCCACTACCTCGAATGCAGATGGACTTTGAAAAGCTGCAGCAGGCCTCATTGGGTCCAAAACCTCAGAAGCAGCCAAGTCTTGACACTGCCTGGAGCCATGCTTTGAGGAGGGAGTGAGACCAGAGCTATCTAGTACCAAAGCTCAGAGGGGCAAGGACAGCTCCAATAACATCGGAGTAGACCATGGTCCACCAGCATACGGCACCAATGCTTTGGCTCCAAGACTCATCCCTATCCAATAGGATAGGAGCTGAACCAGTTAGAGAAATTGTCAGAGTCACTGACCTAGTTGTCTTCAGATCCAACACCGACACTCTTGAGGCTCTCAGATCTGAGGTCTCTGAAGCCATTGGATAGATTGGAGAAGGATAAATCAGTACATGGAAAGTGGAGGGAAGGCTTATGGATCTGATGGAAGACTGATCTGGAATAACCCCAATCTGAGTCTGAGCTCTGAGGAATATTTTCATATTCTAGCTACATTGGACTTGGAAAGACTTCTTGAGGATCTAATGGACAAGGTTGTGGACTCTGACCTCAATTTGCTCCTTGGTGTCATTTGCAGAAATTGGGAATGGAGTTGAGGAGATACTGGGTCAAATGTAAACCCGGATTAGCAGTTTTGAGGAGACTTGAACAAAGTAATGGTTGGATCAGAGGTCTTTGGATCTGAGTGCTGCTTGGGAAATTTTATCAGTATGACAGTCTGATCTGAGGATTTAGGATACAATGTTTTTCTTTTAGGATTCGAAGACGTTAGATCTGAAATTCTGCAGATCTTCTGAGGAGGATCCAAGGAAGCCATAGTGGAAGTCAAAATCTTTGGAGATTGGGTAGGAGATCTCTTTTGAGACTACAAAGAAGTTCAAGGATGTTTACTGTGGGTTTGACCCTCTGATGAAGAAGATGAAGATGGAGGCAGCAATCCCTTAAGGACTAATTTATTTCTTCTGTCCAAAATTGCCCTGGAGCTAAATGTAGCACAAATTCATCAATCAGTATTTGGTTGCACCACTCCTAGTTAATAAACTCACTCCCTGTAGGCATCAGAATTTGGAATTTTGTACCCACAAGAAGTGCATTTTTAAAGTCATTTGCTTTCTCAGCCATAACTAACAGAACAAGAAAGGGAATAAGAAAGAAGAGATAACTTTATTTTATATAGGTTAGTAAACTACCAGCAATGGTAGGAAGAGTACCCTATAAAAGGTAGGAGAAAAAGGAGCAAAAGGTAAAAAAAAACTGGTGCCAACAATGGTATGAAAGGGGACTACAAAAAGGGAGAAAAGAACAATAGCAAGACTTAAAGTACAGAAGTGCCTGAAAAACTTGAGAAAGTCAACAACAGGAGAGGGAGGATAGCAGAAAAAGTAGAACAGAATTTTTTCTAAATAGCTTCTCAGAAAAACTTTGTATTAATTGAAAACAAGCTCCTGAGAGGAGATTCATGCCTGTGCAAGATGGCAGCAAACAAGATCTGAGGTACTGTAAGTTGGCTAGGGCATTATGGATGAAGGGAGGAGCTTCAGAGTTGGATCCCTAAGTCTGTGGTATGCAGCCGAATCAGATCTGAGGTCAAATCTGTAACCCATAAGTTGAGGAAGAATGAACGGGGCAACATCAGATAATAAAGTCTTTCGGCTTTTCCCGGTTAGGGGTCACCACAGCGGAACTCCGGTACGTTCATGACTGGCAGTGGATTTTTACGGTGCCAAGTTGCCAGCTCAATGCCCAATCTTCAAAGAAGGCACGCCCATTCACTCTCACACCTACTGCATGTCTTTAGCGTCACTAGTTTCCTAAACAGAAAAGTACAATAAAATCAACATTTTTTTAATGTGGAAGGCTGTTCCCCAAAGGGAACTTATCTGCATAGCAAAAGAACAGCACAAGCCAAAAGTTGATGCTCGAAAGCCTGCAGAGGAGCACTCTCTTCAAAGGCAGGAAAACTATGAAGGGATTGGCATCCAAATCTGTTTTTTTTTTAGTTAGCTCATCTCAAGCTGACTGACAATTTGGGTGCATGGAAGGTACCCTGAAGTATTGTAAGCTGGCCATCTTTTATATCCTTGGCAGAATATAACCCATATAACTAAGGCTACTGCAGCAGTGATCAATATATTGTTTGCTCAAGCTGTTCAAAGCTGCAGAGAGACCGGCCTTCTGACTTTTGCCCTGCTGTAATACTGGAAAAAGATAAGTGTTTATTTTCAATTGTCTTCTGCACTTCTGTTTTACTACATATCTCTGTAATCTGTACAAATTTTTTTGCAATCAGTGCAACTGTTTTTAGTCTCCGTTTTGTTGTCTGATAGAGCTGAATATCTGTTACTGTTTTTGACCTTTTCAGCTTGTAGTGAAATCTTTTGTCTAGAGAGGCCTAGCTGTTTTCTTTGTGGCAGGAAGTAAACCAGTCTGGTTTAATCTACCTAAATGCATTCCTTCAAAAGTGCTATTTTTGATTGGATAATTGAGCTGGTTTCTGTTTCCTCTGCCTTTTATAGCCAGTGTTTTAAACCAGAAATACTTGTTTGCTCAAGCTGTTCAAAGCTGCAGAGAGACTGGCCTTCTGTCTTTTGCCCTGCTGTAATAATGGAAAAAGATAAGTGTTTATTTTAGGTTCATAGGTAGGTACTAGGCTATCTGCCCGAAGGCATTTATAAGCCTAGCCAGAATGTGTTGGCTTTCGCCACCCCCTTAGATTAGTTCCCTGTGCCTCTGTCCAGCAGAGCTACTGAAGTGATCCCCAGGGTAAACTTTCTGTTTCCCATCCACTTGTCTAGGTTTCTCTTGAAGAGTGTTAGCGAGGAGCTCTGCCTAATGTAGAGCTCCTCGCTAACACTCTTCAAGAGAAAGGTTTTCTTGTCTTCTGCACTTCTGTTTTACTACATATCTCTATAATTTGTACAATTGTTTTTAGTCTCCTTTTCGTTATCTGATAGAGCTGAATATCTGTTACTGTTTTTGACCCTTTCAGCTTGTAGTGAAATCTTTTGTCTAGAGAGGCCTAGCTGTTTTCTTTGCGGCAGAAGTAAATCAGTCTGGTTTAATCTAGCTAAAAGCATTCCTGCAAAACTGTATTTTTGATTGGATAATTGGGCTGGTTTCTATTTCTCTGTCTTTAACAGTCAGTGTTTTAAACCAGAAATGCTTGTTTGCTCCAGCTGTTCAAAGCTGCAGAGAAATTGGCCTTCTGTCTTTTGCCCTCCTGTAATATTGGAAAAAGATAAGTGTTTATTTTCAATTGTCTTTTGCACTTCTGTTTTACTACATATCTCTGTAATCCGTACAACTGTTTTTTTCCCCCCACCTACACGCCCAGTTGCTGTGGTGGCCTTAAATCTTGGTGGCTTTGAGTTGCCCGCCTCTGGGGACTGGTGACTCACCCCAGTCACATTATATCAGCTCATTGATTCTACTGTTTATAGTGAGAACTTAGTAAAGGCCCTTTAGCTTTTGAACCTTGAATTATCTCATTATCTTCTATTAAGAAAATAAACAGCAAAGGTTTGGCTCCACAATATTCATAAACCATCAAATACTCCACCAAGTTGTAATGTATTTGAGCAGCTCTCTTTATTCAGCACAAGCGCTTTCACAATAGCTTCATCAGGTGCATGTGTATAGAATGCAGGACACACCTTATATATTACTTAATTAGTATAACATGACCATTAAATTTAAAAAGACAGTCTATCTTACAATAATATTTATAAAACATTATCTAAATCAAACTTTCATCAAATAATTATTTAAAAACATTTAATATATAGCAGACAAATAGTATCTTTCACTTACACCATCTAGATAAAACTCTTTTGGACAGGATTGGTTTTAAATGTACAGATTCATTGAGGCCATGTCCAAAATTAGCCCTAAGCCTCACTATCCATTGCACCTCAATTTCTTCTGTCCTTACTCTAATATTACCCCCCTAATGTTTGGCATATTCATAGCTAAAACTGTAAATTTAAAAATATGCTGCATATCTGTAATAATCACATGCTTAGCTAATGCATTTATACTATTGGATTTCCTTATATGGTATAAATGCTCCCTTATCCTTTCCTTTAGACTACGGTCTGTTTTGCCCACATAAAATTTACTGCATGTACAGCAAATAGCTAAATAAAACATATGTAACGTGTCACATGTAGCTTGTGTTATAAGACTAAAAACTTCACCAGTGTCTGGGTGTCTAAAAACATTGTCTTCATATATATACATGCAATAATTACATTTACCACATGATTCTGTACCTCCATTCAATTGTGCAGATGGAACTTTGCTATAGCGACATAATCTATCTTTCAAGGATTTTTTATTCCTAAACGAAAACTGAGGCGTATTGCTTACTATATCCCTTATGTGCTCATCAGTCATTAAACTATCCCAATGTTGATTAATTACACTAGTATATGAAGTAACATCTCTAGTGTAACTAAATGAAAAATTAAGTTTATTCCTATGCCTTGCTTGCACCTTGTTTATTGGTGCTGAAAAATAAGGTTTAGCTGCAGTATCTCTTAATCGTCTAACTGCTGTTGAGTTCTCATTAATTATACCTATTTCGTAGCCTCTTGCTACTAATTCCATTTCAGTTTTTTGCATTTGTCTTTCAAAATCATCATTCCTAACATTCAGTCTTGATGCCCTGAAAAATTGATTCCTAGCTACATTTTTAAATACATATTTAGGATGCATGCTATTTCTTTTTAACAATAAATTCGCATGGCATTCTTTCCTATATACTTTAGTATAAATTTTTCCAACTTCATCTTTCTCAACACAGCCATCTAAAAAATGTATATGCAATTCAGATACATTTACAGTAAATTTCAAAAAATCACTCAAATTATTTATATAATTTTTACAATCTTCCAACTGTGCTAACGTCCCCTTCCACAAAATAAAGAAGTCATCGACAAATCTTTTGTAAAATAATATATAGTGACTATAAGGGCAATTCAATATATGATCCATTTCCCATACTAACATAACAGCATTTGCGTAACTATTAGAACAGGAGCTACCCATAGCCACTCCATGTTTTTGCCTAAAAATGTTATCACTGAAAGAAAAAATATTGTTGTTGAGCACAATATTAAGTAATGTTATTAATAAACTAACATCTGCCTCACTAAATTCATCATCTGTTGTTAATAATTTTGTTACATATTCTAAACCTGTATTATTTGGTATTACTGTAAATAATGTGTTTACATCTAATGTAATAAACATGAATTGATCTATATAATTAAATTCCTGTTCAAACTGATATAATTCATGTAGAAAATGTTGTCTCTCTCAACACTACTGGAGAATTATCAACTAATTTCCTAAGATGCTTCTCTATATAAATCGACAATGACTCAGTACTCTAGTTATGTCCTGCAACTATTGGTCTTAGTATGGGCTTAGTAGGATGCTTGTGAATTTTCGGTCTGCCCTGTATAATAGGTACAGTAGGATAGTGTGTATAGAAATACCTAGCTAAATCACTAGTAATCACGCATGCCATTTCTAAATACTTAATAGTGCTACATATAGATTTAATCATAACCTCTACTTGGGATTGAGTAATGATTTCATAAAATTTTATATCATTTAGCATTTCTTCACGTTCTAATAATAAAACTTCATTTTACTTCATTTTGCTGTTTGCCATATTTATTACTGCTTGTTGTTAGCCTCACTAAATTGATGACAGTATTCTACTGAATCGCTGCTTTATTAGTGCTGTTACTCTCGTGATTTGTGAGCTATTGTTTCAAAGCAATCTACTGATTAATTGTATTTCATTGCTATCTACTGCAATTCATTACTGTTTAACTGCATTCTACTGCATTTTGTTGCTGTTTAACTGTATTTTCTCATACTGCAAGTGCTATTCTTTTGACTATAAGTGATTAATCTGTTTGTCATTGTGAGTTTTTTCTTACTGAGTTCTTAACCTTAAAATTGAGTAGCATTGTCTAAATACAGGTCTGCAGCATCCAGAGCTTCAGATGTATGGTTTTAAACCCTTTTTGAGGTATTCCAGCTACAAATTAACTGTTTTTTTCTGAGGAAAAAAAAAGTGCTAAGCTTCTTTCCCCACTTTCCTGTTACTAGCGTAGTTCAGATACAGATTTGCTGTATCAAGGACTGTTCTGTAAGTTTCTGAGTTCCCCAGACCTTTCATTGTTAGAAGGAAGCCTTCCAGCTTGTGGGATTGGCAAGGACTAGGTAGCCTATCTACCACAAGAGGAGTGGTTTCTGGCTCTGAAATTGTAGTTTATTGGTCATTTGGGCAGTTTTTTCTATCCCTTTCAACCTTCTGGTTTAAAAACCCGTGTTTGCATGGGTTTGCTCTTGTTTAAGCCCCGCGGATCCTGTTTTGGCATCCTGCAGACTACAAGGACAACATAAAGGAGAAAGAGACTTTAAGTGCCTCCATTATGATTTTTTCTGATTATACTGCTTTCTGCACTTAATTTAAGTATTTTTTTTTTAACATTCTCTTTATTAGTTTTAGAAAAATAACATACAAACATCTCTACTAGATCATAGACATAAGTACATACTACACACTAATAACAACTATATACAAATCTCATCTATATCTTACTGAATAAAACTCAAACATTTTCAATAATATCATGTCAGAATATAATCCAATAAAAATTTCCAAAAATCCTTCTGTAAGTGTTGCTGCTTCATGGAATACCATAGATATTTGTGCACAAATACTTGCTTTCTAGCTACTTGCCTAAAACCTTCCCATGACAGTGTAATCCTATTTTTCCAATTTAATGTGATATAGTATTTTATTAACATAAATATTGTTATTAGAAGATGTATTTGCTTCTTTCTAAATCCTGTTGGGGGAATATGTAGGAGAGCAAATTTCCATGATAAAGTTGTTTTTTCGTATCCCATTTTTTCTAACTTGACCCTTAAGGCACACCAGAGCTTGTATGAGCATTTACAGCTCCAAAATATGTGAATGATATCTGCCTCTTGCGAAGGGCAGAATTGGCAGTTTGTTGGTGTATCATGGTACAACTTATTTAGAATTTGGGGTGTATGGTAGGCGTTATTTAGAATCATAAGTTGTGTATATCTTAGTTTTTGAAGGGGAATAAATTTGGAGAACTTCTGAATAGCCTGGGCAATTTTGTTGGATGTAATGGTAGAATCCTGTTTGGTCCAGTAGCTAGAATGTACAGCTTCTCTGTTGCATTTAATGGAGATAATAACTTTATACACATTTGAGATATTTTTTTTTTTACGTTTCAACAAATCCCATAAGGTTTTATATGTAGATATATCCGAATCTGAAATATTAATACCATCCCAAAATTTGCAACACATCTCTTTTAATTGTCTTAAAATAATTGTATATTTGGGCGGTAGATTTAATTTGTTCCTCATGTTAATTACTGAATCATGTTTAAATGGAAGAAAATCTACTACAGCTTTATCCCTCAGTAGTGGGTAGGAATTCAAGTTAATCAACCTATCATTTAATTTAATGTTGGGGTTAAGGTGAATCGGTTGAAGTGTCATATAAGCAGAATATAAATTCAAAGAATCAAAAAGATTCTGAGTAATTGTAATTTGCTCCTTTAAATCGTTATGTAATCTATACATCCTCCTGGTGTTTTTATCTAAAAATGGGAGTGCCTTGGGGTTAAACTGTAATGATTTAACATAGTTATAATATAATTTCACCCAGTTCGGGTACCACTTAGTGGGATCATTCTTATATTCTGCAATATTGATTATTCTGCTACACTTGTTAATTTTGTAATATAGTCTAAGGTCTGGGAGTCCCACTCCACCTTTATCCTTAGGATATATAAGTTTCTGATAACTTATCCTGATGGGTTTTGGGTACCATAAAAATTTTGAAAATGCTGTTTTGGTGTTCTTGAAGAATTTATTATGTATCAATGTATTAGATGCGTTGAATATATAAAGTAATCACGGGAGTACATTCATTTTTATGATGGCAACTTTGGATAAGAAAGGGAGCTTAAGTTGTGCCCATCTATCCAAATCTTTTTGTACAGTTGACCATATATTACCTACATTTTCTTGATAATATTTATATGCGTCCTTATAAAATGAGATTCCAAGATAGTGTAATTGGTCTTTAATTTTGATATTTTGTGGGGTAAATATACTGAGGTATTGAGAATAGTTATTTAAGGGAAAGATTATTGATTTATCCATATTCATCTTATAGTTCGAGAACCTAGAGAAAATATCTATTGATTTTATTATCTTATTGAAATCTGAACTAGGAAGGGAATAATATATATTTAAATCATCTGCATATGCCGAAAATGAAATTTCTGTATTAAATAAGACTGGGATATTGTGAAAAGTTTTCTGCTTTATTAGTAAAAATAATGGTTCAATAAATATATTAAATAAAAGAGGTGATAAAGGACATCCCTGTCTTATCCCATTATTAATTTCTAGTCTCTTTGAGCTATATTTATTTATTTGTAAAGTGATATAAGCCCTCATATGAAGAGAATTAATATAATGGATGAATTGTGTAGGAATGTTAAATTTTGGAAGAATGGCTGCTAAGAACTCCTTGTTAATTCGGGCAAATGCTTTAGACGCATCAATAGCTAATGTGTATATGGGTGTTTGTTTCACCAGAGATAAAGATATCATTGCATCAAGAGTAAGTGTTTGGTCTACTGTTTGCCTATGATTAATAAACCCCGATTGTTCTGGAGATATAATTTTTGTAATAACCGATTTAAGTCTAGTAGCTAGTATGGTCGCCATAATTCTCATATCTAAATTGATAATAGAAATGGGCCTATAATTATGGGGATTAGTCGTGTCCATATTTGGTTTAGGAAGTAAAATAGTTCTAGATGCATTCAGATGCAGATCAGTGATACCAAAATGTATAATGTATACAAACAGGTGATACAATATAGTTGAGATTTTGGAAATAAAACATTTGTAAAATTCAGCTGAAAAAACATCTGGGCCCGGTGCCTTATTACATTTCAAACTGTTAATTGCTATATTAATTTCCGCTTCTGTGAACTCAGTCGATAGGAGATCTTGTTGTTGTTCATTAATTTTGGGGAATATTAATTGTTTGAAGAATAAGTGCAATTCCTGTTCATGATATGATGAAGGAATGGGATTATAAACATCTTCATAGATCTCCTCAAACATCTTGATTATATCTTGTGTATTACTATATTTTTTATTTTGGAAAATAATTTCCGGAATATTGGGGATAGGTTTATGGTGATTAAGTAATCTTGCTAAAAATCTGGAGGGGAGTTGAGCCCATTGTGAGTAGTTGGCTATGTTTTTGATTTCCTGATACGGCAGGTTCTCTGCTTGCAGTGATAATAGATTTCCTTGTAGTTGGGATATGGTATTCTCCAAGTTCGATGAGTAATTCTGTTGAAGTTCTAGCTCAAGTTTGGATATTCCTTCCTTAATACTATTTTCTTTATTGAAAGTAGTTTTCCTATGAAACAAAGATTTATTAATTAACACGCCTCTGATCATTGCTTTTGTGGTAGCCCATATTATATCAATCGGCCTGTTATCCTCTGAAATGGATAGTATACATTTGTCAAGAAGAGTGTCAATTTCTTGCCTAATATCATTTTTATTAAGTAAATTAGGGTTATAGTGCCACTATATTGTACTGTTTTTCGGGGAATTATTATGTACCCAATCTATAACCAATGTAATTCTAGAATGATCTGAGAAAAACCTAGGTTCTGTATAAAGTGAAAGAGCATAATGTAAAAAAATGTCAGAAATTAAGAAAAAATCCAGTCTGAACCAACTCTTATAAACACTGAGAGACGAAAGTAAACCCTTTATTGGGTGTATGTGAAAAAAGGTTAGAATAGAGGTCAAATAATTTGAAATAATTTTTAATTTCAAAGATTGCTGTAGAGGCTTGCATATTATATTTAGATTTAGTGTTGGTTCTATCTGTCTTTGGATCCTGAATGGAGTTCCAGTCGCCCCCTAAAATGTAGTAATGATTAGGGAAGGACTTTAGCAAGTTATAAATAATCATCAAAAAATTCTGTTGAAAGGTGCATGGAGCATAAATGTTGACAACTAAAATTGGTTTATTTAAATGATTAACTTTAGTTACAAAGTAACACCATCTACCTTCTGGGTCTGAATCCTGTCTTATAATATTATGTTGAAAGAAGTTTTTAATGATGATGGCAACTCCTGCCTTATTAGTTTTATTTCCTGCCACTATAATAGTTTTAATCCATTTTTTCTTCAAAGTGAGATTCCACTGTTAATTTACTAAGTGGGTTTCCTGTATCATAATAAAGTCCAGTTTAGTTTTAAAAACTAAATGAAGAAAAAGTTTTCTTTTATTCTCTGCTTGCAACCCCTTAACATTCCATGAAGCTAATGTCCACATACAGTCATTAGAAAATGTAACCTTATCTTGTGTCTAATAGATGTGTTGGTAAATAAACTCAGTACAGAAGGATATCATAAATGACATGCATTTCTTGGATATACATGAGAAACTCTTCCAGTCTTAAACCTGTGCCTATCCACTAAATCTCCTAACCTGGAAGAGTGTGGGATACATCTGTCCGTTTGAAAAATAATTGTTAAGTTAAAAAATAACAAATCTTTTTTAAACTTATTAACTTGACTTCACAGTTTGAGAAGTATCCCAATCCCAAAAGTCTATCACTATAGAGCATAGAAAACTGAACTATCCTTAATAACCAACCCTGAACCACAGGTCATAGCACAGAAGGAAGGTATTGTGAGATTTTCATAATATTCACACAAAACTATGCTAACAAACCATTAAAAAGGATCTGTCATAGTTGTAATTCTATTACATAACATTAATGTTCGATATCAACATTCTCTAAGCATGAATTTACATATTAATTTTGAAAAAGCTTTTGAGCAGAATGTTATAGAGTCCACCACATCTTCTCAGCCGGAAACTATAAAGCATTACTATAAAATGAGCATTCTGATATTTTAAATACTGTATTCTTTTGATCATATTTAGTATATGAGAAAACCTAAGTCAAACATAAATTTAATACATTTCCCCCATTGTACATATATGTATAATTGAAAATCATACGGACATTTCTTGCCAGAGTCATAGTATATTCAACTATTTAATCACACATTCAAGAATGTTGTTTTTACCTCAGTACAAAAAAAAAAAAAAAAAAAAAAAAGGGGGGAAGGCTTTATAATATTGAGTCTGTTACCAAGAAGTTATCATATGGTTAAAGCCACACAATCATGTATTTACACCATTTTTCCTTCCACCCAAACAAATACAGTCCCAGGTAGTCAAAACGATACATTAAGTCCATCAACAGTCAAGTATACCCCATCTGGATATTCTACAAGTATTGAATTAATTTTGTCTAAATTGCTGTTAACTTAGCAGAAAATTTAGTTATTGCACTACAGCGCTGTGAGTACAGTACCTTATAGACAATACAAATCACGAGGTATACCCAGAACAGTGGAACAACTGCAGATTCAAATTCTCAGCTGGTTTATGTGGAAGCCATTACTCACCAGAAGTCCTTAAACTGGAAAAAGAAGCATAGATTAGGTCATCTACATCACAAACTTCTTGGATTAGCAATATAATTATATCCTTTGTCCTTATTAGTTATCTTCTGTTCCCTTAATGCGTTTTCCCCCTATCTGTTCCTTCCTTTCTTCTCTAGTGCTATTTCCTGCACTAAAAGCACTTGTGACTTTAACAATCCAGTGCATCCTGGGAAATAAAGTCACGACGCACGTAAAGGATCAACTGCAGCTCTGGACTGTTGGAAATTGTAGTCCATCAACGACACAGCTGACCACAAAGAAACTAGGCCTAGAAATTCAGCAATTCTGTCGGGTTAGGAACTCAAAATCAACCCAGAAAAGAAAAAAAAAAAAGAAAAAAGAAAACGATGCAGGTAAGTGTACTCATCGCAAAAAATACTTTGAAATGTGTAACTCACCTTGTTTATGATGTGTGACTGCAATTATTTTCCATGTCGCTATTCATGCCTTCTGAGTAACTTTCTCTGGATTTATTTTGAATATTTTAAGAAATATTGACATTGCTTCGTTATTATTATTAATTGAGTACTTAGTTCCCTGATATGAGAACTGAAGCGTATTGGGATATTTCATTTGAAATTTGATTTGTTTGTTCATCAAAAAGGCGCAAAAGGGGGCTAGTTTCTGTCTTTCTAATTTTATTTGAGGTGGCAGGTCTTGCAAAATGCTTATCTTGGAATCATTCCATTCAACAGCTTTTTTGGTTTTAGCAGCAAATAAAAGTTTATTCACATGTTGATAGTTCAATATTTTAGCGTAGATGTTTCTTGGTGTATTTAAAGCTGGAGATGGTCTAAGAGCCCTGTGAGCTCTTTCGATAGTAATTTGTTTAGCTTCTAAGTCGCTTCCTAAGAAAAGAGAGAATATTGTAGTTATAGTTTCCAAAATCTTGTTTTGTTCTACATTCTCTGGGATGCCCCTTAAAACAATGTTATTGCGTCTGGATCTAGCTTCAAGATCCATTATTTTTCTTTGCAGATCCTGGATAGAATTTATGTTGGATTCAGATACTTTTTGTATGCTTTCTATTTTAATATTCTGATCCATGATTTTAGACTCTATTTTGTCCATCCTTGTAAGAATTTTATCTATTGATGATACGACTGTTTGTATCTGAGTAGAAAGATTTTGTATAGCCTCATGAATAGGCTGAAGTGCTGTTTTTAGATCCTCTAAGTTGGAAGTTTCTGATTTATTTTTATTTGTGTTTTTATTAGCATCCTGAGGTTTATTTGTTCTGGCTCTTTTAGAAGTAGTATCCTTTTCAGGTGAAGCTAATGAAGAAAATTTTGTTTTGGTAACTTGACTCTCCATTGAATCCGAATCGTGTGACATTTTATTTATCCTCCTTGGAGATATTCCAGTAGTTCTTTTTCTGTGTTGTATTTTAGATCTAATCTGGCCTATATGCTGTCAGCACAGAATCCCCGCATGTGGCATGCACTCCGCCTCCAATCTGCAGCAATCTTATAACTCTGTTGAAGTTTTGATGGTTTTCTCCCCTCAGGTAAGTAAAGCAGAATATATACTACTGGATTTGGGTAAATTTAGTTGAAGAATATCTTTTCTCACTTATATTTGGTAAAAAAATTTTAGGTAGGATGCTCCTCTGTGGTTCAGCACTATCTACAGGACAGCAGCCATCTTGAACTCCCAATTTAAGTAATTTTTTTTTATTTAACTGCATTTATTTTAACTGTATTTCCTTTAATATTGCTACACACTCAAGTGTGCTAGCTTCCACTGCATTTAAACTATATTAGTGGTGCCAGAAAGTCTGCTCTTCAATTTTTCCCTTAGATCTTGCTAGATCTCTTCTCTCTTGCATTTTAATTAGCTTATTTACCTAGCACTTCATCAGGCTTTTTGTAGAAATTATTGTAGCACACATTAAGTGTTATCAGCACTAGACATCCTATAAGGAAACAGCTCCAGTTCTTAGTAATGATGACCATCCCTCCTGACATGTCTAAAGGTCAGTTTCCTGTGCCTTCTCCTATTAACCTGGTGAACTTGGGCATTCTGAGGCAGTGTAGCAACTGCCTCATGTACACAGACAACCCTCTCTTGTTACCTCCCAACACTCATGCTTGTGAGAGATGTGCTTACATCTCCAAACTGGAAGCCATGCACTCTCCAGCCAAGACCAGAATAGCTGGTCAAGAGGAGAAGGTCAACACCTACATCATACCACATGGAACTCACAGCCCTCCAGAACACCCACCATCGGGGCGTGGCCAAGGATGAACACAGGATAGCAGCAGATTTCTTCAGCTCCACCAATTTCATTACATTGACAGGAATTAATTACTTAAAAAATTAATTCTTGAAGTAATTTTCTTTCTAAATATGTTTGTTTTATATAGTTCTTGAACTATATCTAAAAAAGAAAGGAAATCTTAATAATATTCCTGTCGGAAATTACTTTGGAAATTTTCCTGTCAGTTTATCAGTCTGAAATGAGTTCCAGTAAGACAAAGTCTCAAGACTCCAGCATCAAGAAAGAACTTCAGTCTCTGATAATTATAGTCCAGCAACTTACTGCTAAGATGGATAAAATGGATACTAAAATAGACACTTTCATAGAAAAACTACAAAACAAATAGACTTGTTACATATGGACCTGCAACAACAGAAGATCCAGATGACAGGCATAGAAGAAGCTGTGAATGACATGGAAAATAAAATACAAGAACAGGAAATCAACATTGAGTTTCTGCTGAAACAAAATACACATTTACAAACAAAGCTGGATGACCTGGAAAATAGATCTAGGCTAATAACATTAGGTTTTTGGACTGCCAGAAAATATTGAAGGTAACAATATTACTTCTTTTTAACAACATGGCTCCCTAAAACTTTAGATTTACCAGAAGCATTCTCTTTTGGTATCGAAAGAGCACATAGATCTATAGCTAATACTAACTCTAACAAAAACTATCCTAGATCAGTTATAGTTAGATTTCTATCATCTTTGATAAATAGATGGTTCTTAAATCTGCTTGGGCTAAAGCTCCTGTTAAGTTTAATGAGACAACTGTGCTTTGACAATGACTATTCTTCCATGGTAATTGCTAAAAGAAAAGTTTTTCTGCCACTAATAAGGGAGCTTAAAAGCACAGTTTAAAACATACCTTCTGTTTCCTGCCAAGCTTAAAATCTTCCTTCCTGATGGTCCTAAGGTCTTCGATGATTTAGACTCTGCTTTACTGTTTGTCAAAGAAAAAGGATTTTGGATAAAATAGAAGAAATGGAATGGGCTAGTTCTTCATTAAAGAGATTGGCAACTGAAGCTTCCTGAAGACTTCAGAGAAGAAGAAGAGACTAAAAACAAATGATTTGTTATATGTTTTTTTTCTCTCTCATCATTTTAGTTCATTATTAATCTTTTTGAATATAGTTCCTGCATTTCCAGAAAGCCACAAATATTTTGGAAAAGATTTAATCAAAGTTATTCTCTATGTGCAAAGAAATGTTTTGTTTCATAACCAGTCAAAATGCCTGAGGATTTAATGGCAGGCTGTGACTCGATTTGTTTTTCTTTCTGAAAAAAGTAAGGTTAGTAATTTGATACATTTTTTTATCTTTACCTTTTTTTATTTTCTTTGTTTAAACAATGACATTCTATTTAGATTATGTAGTGGGTAAAGGGTGGGGGAGGGCAGGGAGAGAACAGTAATGAAAATATCATTAATAGAATAATAACATATTTATTTCTTGTAAAAGTTTATAAGTTCTTCAAATGCTATTTCTAATAATACTTTCTTGATTATACTGCTTATGCTTGTTTGTAAATAATCTGTCATGCTTTAACTAATAATAATCAGAACTAAATAAGAGTAAATAATATGTTTTATTTTTAACTCTATTAATATAAACAGTAAGTAACATTCCATTGTATATACTTCTTACAGCTTTCTCTTACATTTTTTATTTCTGCCTCACTCCCTTTTATTTTCTACTCTCTTTCTTTTCTTTATTAATATATAGAAATGCTTTTGACTGTGTGGGCACAGTGAATAATAGGATTTGCATGAAAATTGAGTTGGGAGAAGAATGCTGAGTTTTATTACTTGTTGGTAATTTTGAGTTTAATTTCACTTGCATAGAGGCTGTGATGATCTGTGGAATACATTGTGGAGGTTCTGTCATGTTTAGATGCATTTACACTGCTAAATGAATGTTTGTCACTAGTTTTAATAAGTTTCCGCCAAAATGTTAAGAGAGACAATCTGGGATGTGGGCTGTCTTATGCACAATGTCCTTGAGTTACCTCAGAATCTTCAAATCACAGAATTCTCACAGAGAAACTGAAAGCAGTTAGTATAAACATTAACAAGGTTATCACACTGACACACCACAGATTCAGGAAAAATACTCTGTTCATAAAATATGTCAGTTATAATGAGTTTAAATGATGTAGTTTCTTGTAGTAAGTAAATGTCTTATTTTAGAAGGCATAAAAAATGAAACATTTATTTAAATGTTTTTGAAAATCTACTTAACAGCAGCATAATAATCTGTGTTAAAAATTTGTGTTCCAACATTAAGATTATTTGAATGCTATTAGAATACAAGTGTTATATATTACATAGATCTATATAATAGTATGAACAGTTTTTAAAAAAAAAAAAAGTTTATTTTAGTTTATATGATGCTGTTTTACCAAATGTGTAGTTTTGTCTTGATAGATAATTGAATTGAAAACTGTTAACCTCAGTTAAATATAACTAGTATTAAATTGATAAGGTGGTAGCTGAGGTACTGATGCTTAGGGTAGGGGGTTAACTTGAGTAGTAAATACTGCTCTAAGTTGGAGTTTTCAACTCCAGGCGGGATGCAAGGTTTAATCCTTACATTATTTTCACTTGTTCATTGTTATATGTATATAGTTTTGACATCCACAATATATTTTGTACACTCATTGTCACTACAAACAAAATTGAATCCTATACAAAATCCCATAAGAGATTTAATAAATACAGCTATATTTAAAGGTACACCTAAAAGAGGAGATGTAACATTATTTATCTGGTTATTTGTTATTTCGATCATAAGATTCTTGAGTTTTAAAATGCCAAATGACATCTTTAAAAGGAATTTCTTTAAACATTAATGGATTGAATAATCTGTGTAAAAGGGCAAGCCTAATAAGATACATTAATCTACACAAGGCCAATCTAGTCTTCCTGCAAGAAACCCATCTCTTGAAAAAAGATATTGATAAACTAGCCACTAATAAGTATACAGTATTGGTTAGTTCAGAGCACACTCAGAAAAAAAGAGGAGTGGCTATTTTATGGAATAAAAGTATGCCCATTCCTAAAACCATTAAGTCTTATCAGGATGACAAAGGAATGTTTTGTATGGTTACAATACAAATTAATGGGAAGACTTACACTTTAATTAATGTATATTGGATACCTGGAATTGGTATTAATACAGTGAAACATCATATTGATAAGATCATATCATTCTCTATAGGGATATTATTTTAGCTGGTGATTTTAATTGTATACTACATGAAAGTTATACTACCACTATAAAGAAAAGAAGAATTACATCTAATGCAAAACATTTAAATGATTTTGCTAATTCTTATCATTTGAATGATATTAATAATCAGATAGAGTCAAAATCATTACCATACACCTTTTTTTCTAACAGATACAAAACTTATTCAAAAATAGATAGGGTCTTTATTTCTAACCAGATGGTAACAGATTTAATTAATTCCAAAATCATTTCATGTCCTATATCTGATCATAACTCAATTGTTTTTGAATTCATGATAAAAATACTCATAATGTTCAGATCAAAAGGATACCATCATACTTAACTCAGCTAAAAGACTATAAAGAATATATACTTTCAGAAGTACAACATTTTCTAGACATAAATAATACTCCTGAAGTCTCCATTGTCTATGTTTGGGATGCCTTAAAATCATATCTATATGGACAAAGTATCAGATGGTATAATAACAAAAGGAAATCTTGGGATAAGGAATTGTTAGATATTCAAAGTAAACTGGACTCTTATAAGCATAATAATAAAGAAAATATTATGGACAAGAAAGTTATTGAAGAAATAAACAAACTAAATGAGAAATACAAAGAAATTTTAACTCATAAAGTTAAAATAACTTTAGAGAATACAAGTTTTTGTCTTATTCAATAAGCCCCAAATACTTACATAGACTTAAAAATAAAACAAAAGATTGAATAAACAAAACCATATCAAAGAAATCTTTTCTCTAAGGAAAAAGAAGAATGTTTCTAGTATACCAGAAATACTGGACGAATTTAGAAATCACTTTCACAAGATTAACCATAACAACATTAACATGAAACCTAAAGATAAAATAAAGGAGTTTATAACCACAAACATGAATAAAAGCTTAATAAACAACAGATTAAACTATTGGACAAGAGTATTTCATATACAGAAGTTATTACACAAATAAATAAGCTTAAATCAAACAAAGCACCGGGTAATGATGGTATTATACCAGAGATATATAAAATCCTTTCTAAAACTACATATTCATTAATACATAAGGTTTTTATTCTGGCCCAAACTGAGTTAATAACCCCCATCTTGGCAATATACATTTATTTCACCAATTTTAAAACCTAATAAAGATCCAACTAGATGTTCTTCATATCGACCCATCTCATTACTTAATGTTGATTATAAAATGTTTATGAGTATTTTTGCTGATAGATTGAAGACAATTATCCGGCATGATAGACATAGATCAGACGGGCTTCATTGTAAATAGAAATACTTTTGATAATATAAGAAGAACTTTAACATTAATTGATTTTGCAAATAGGAAAAAGAAAGATTTAACACTTATTAGTCTTGATATAGGTTCAGCATTTGATTCAGTAAGTTGGGACTATCTGTTTACCTTACTGAAATGCACAAATTTCTCTGATGCATTTGTAAATTTAATTGAGCATTTATACAAAGGAACGCTGGCTTATATTAAGGTAGGAACATATGTTTCACAAAAAATACTCATTCTTAAAGGTACAAAGCAAGGATGTCCACTTTCTCCACTATTATTCACTTTAGTAATGGAGCCTTGGGCTAATTTGATTAGAAACAGTACTGACATAGAGGGTTTTGAAATAGAAGAAAATACATCATCAAAAATTCAACTTTTTGCAGATGATGTTCTAATTACATCAGCAGGATCTAATTCTTCTATGCAGTCTTTATTTGATAAAATGATGAATTTTAAAAGTATTTCTGGTTTAATATTCAATGAAGAAAAACTAAAATACTACCTATATATACACGAAAAATACTCTCATTAGTGATTTTACTAAATATGTACCCAACTCAGGTCAGATAACTTATTTAGGTATAATACTATCTAAAGATATTAAATCTATTATATATAATAACTATAATACCTGTTTTCTTAATATACAAAATCTTTTTAATACCTGGAATAATATGTTTTTTACTATGGAGGAGAGACTTACAATTATTAAAATGATAATATTCCCCAAGATTTTATACTTAATACAATCAATAATACTTTCACCTACAAAAATAACTATCAAGAAACTGAATACACTAATGTTACATTTCTTATGGGCACCTAATAGACCTAGGATTGCATTAAAGAAACATACTAATAGCTGGTCTCAAGGGGGTATTTCTTTTCCAGACTTTAATTTATATATTATCTCTTCTATTATAAAAGTTATTACTTTATTAATAGATCGGTCATATGTCGCAAAATGGAAAGATTATTGGGAGCTAATTAGTATGCGCTTCATGAAAATCTCCTTAACACATAAAAATATGATTATAAATAACTCCATGTTGTGGTTGCTAAAGGAATTTTGTACTTCACCTATTACACCTAAACAATGGTCTGTTACCCATTAAATATTATTATTAGTTATCGTAACTTTATATTCATGCACCCTAAGTATAGGGAATGGAATTTTATTGTATTCCTATAATTTATACTCAGGGTATGCTTATGTCATCTACTTCTGAAGGAGCTCATTTAGCTATAGATAATAATCTAAAGTACTGGTATCAGCTGATATCTGATAATAAAGTTAAAAATCTAGATTTCTTAAAACAAGAATTTGATCTAAGAGAAACTTGCTGGTTAGAGGTTGAGATCTTTAGACAACATCTCATTGATAGAATAGATCTAATGTCTATAACAGTTAAAGAATCTATTCCAAAACTGATTGATTACTTGATAATAAATTTACAGCATAAAGTTTCTGATAAAGGTAAACTTTCATATATACATAAAATTATCAGACAAGAAACTTTTTACAATGTAGATTCATACTGGAATTATTTCACCTCTATTAATGGGGACCCACCAACTCAACAAGATAAACAATATATATTGAATCTGCTTATAGAACTACATCTTCCATTGTCTGGAGACTTTATACATGGAAATTTTTACATAGATCTTATTATACACCTTTGATGATGAATAAAATTAATAATAAAGATAATCTATGTAAGAGATGTAATGTAGAAATTAATGTTGACTGGGCTCATATGTTTTATGACTGTATGAAGTTGAAAGAATACTGGAAGTCAATTAATGAATTTTTGCAGGCTCTTTTTACAGATAATTTCATTATTTCTAAGTCTCTTATATTATTCAACACACCTGTACCTCAATGTGTTAAAAAGATTAAGATTCCCTTGTTATGGTCTATCCTAGCAGTGGCTAGGAAAATAATAACTAGAAATTGGATTTCAGATACACCTCCTTCGTTCAATGAATTTAAAAATGTTATGAATATAATGTGTCATATAGAAATAAGCACAATTAGAATGAGAACAACTAGAAAAACATCACATTTTATTGTATGGGATAATTTACAAAATTTGTTAAAAAAATTCTAGTTTCAATAGCACAGTATTTTAGTTTAATTAATTGATCCGATTGTAGTGGATGTCTTTGTAAATACTTTAGTTGTTTTGTTGAATATTATAATAATACCTATTTTTAATTATTTGTATAAAATTGTTATGATATTTCTCTTATATGTTAAAACAATAAACTTGTTTTGAAAAAAAAAAGAACACCCACCATCACAACCCTCACATAAAAACACAAACGACACACCCACCTTTGCAGAGGCTCTCAATAGAAATCTACCAAACAACAGAGACCTCCAAGGCAGAAACGCACTCAACTACCACAACACAGCACAAACCAAAAGACACATAGCTCACTTGCACAGTGTGCCACTCAACCTAAGCCCCTAAGGCAAAACAGCTTGCCCAATACAATAATTACAGGTGACTCAATTGTGAGGCACACTGATATCCCACTCACTAGGTTGAACAAGGAGAAGGTAACAGTCAGCTGTCTATCAGGTGCCAGAATCCGACACAAAACACACGCACTCAAGTCACTCTACAACAAGTACAAGTATGACTCTGCCATTGCCCATGTCTGTGTGAATGACCTGAAATGCACATCCCTGGACTACACGAAAAGAGACATGGTGGAGCTCTTGGATTATGCGGCCCAGGCAGGTAAGACCCTAGCCGTGAGTAGCATCCTACCGTCACCCAAAATGATACCACAGTACAAACAGAAAATGATTGACTTCAACAATTGGCTAAGTTTCTGGTGTCATTCTAAGGGGATCCAGTATTTGTCTGCTTGGGATAACATGATTCACAGACCTCGATGCTTTGCCAGAGATGGCCTGCATCTGTCACCCCTGGGTTTCCGGGTACTGGCTAAGGCTCTTGCCACCCCTATAGTGCCTTTTTTTAGATGGTGCTCCAAAGACCAAATTACCACCGTAACTGCTATAATTACATGCAATCTGAGGGTCATGCTGCTCAATGCTAGAAGTCTAAATCTCAATATGCACTCCCTCGAAGCACTCCTTAAAATGGAGAACATCGACATTTGTGCTGTAATGGAGACCTGGTTTAAAGCAGCAGAAAGCACCCCTGCACTATAAGGCTATAACTTATTCCACACTGTTTGGCCCCAGAACATGGATGGAAGCTCCAAAGGCAGTGGTGTCTCCATATTCATAAAGGATATGCACACCTCCAGACTAGTTGCCCAGGATAATGCATCTGAGATACTCCAGGTACAACTAACATTGGGTAAGATGGCAATTCAGGTCATAGCCTGCTATAAGTCCCCAACCATGTCCCAAGCCCCTCACTCCACAATCCCAAGCACCCTGGAAACTATTAAGATCCAAACCAATACTTTCATACTAGGTGACTTCAACTACCCCTCCATCAACTGGGAAAATTACTCATGCGCCAATGCACTGGCCCAATGCTTCCTGGAATTCATCAATTCCACTGCCCTGGACCAGCTCATTCTCACCCCCACTAGAAGAAGCAACATCCTTGACTTGGTTATTACTAACATGGGCAACCATTGCTCTACACCAATTGTCAATTCCTCCCTGGTTAGATCCGACTACAAACTAATCACCATGGAAATCCACATCTCACCCACACCCCCCTCAAAGGTATCCACCATGAAAAACTTCTCCAAAGCTGACTTTGGACTCCTACAAATGGAAGTGGCTAACTTCACAGCACCCATGCCAATAGAAAATAGATGCATGACTGCTGAACCATACACCAGTGCACTGTACAAACACGTACATAAATGCATGGAACTAGCCATACCAAACAGCACCAAGACGCTCTCCTCCAAAAAAAGGAAGCCAATCTGGTGGTCCCCTTCCATTAATAAACTCTACAACAGAAGGAAGAAACTGTTGCAGAAAGAGGTGAAGTCCCAAGACTGGAAAAATTCCCTTATTAGCCTCAACAAAAAGTTGAGATCCTTCATCAAAACCTCCAAAGCCAGCTATGAAGGCAAAATTGCAGCAGACACTAAAAACAACCACAAGGTCTTTTATAGTTATATCAAGAATCTCTATTGCAATACCCAGATCTGCTTTGAGTTACTGCACAATAGTACTTAGCCAATGGATATTGCCAACATACTGGCTGACAGATTCGGTCCCAACTTTACCCCCCACCCCCAAGGACCAATCTCAATACCAGAGGAATGCCAGGCACCCATCATTACTGCAGCACAGGTTAAAGCTACACTGTCCAAGGCCAAGAATACAGCTTACATGGGACTTGAAAATGTCCCTGGCTGTGTTCTGCATGAATTACAAAGTTTACTGGCACCACATCTGTGTGCCCTGTTCACTCACAGCCTCACCTCAGGCTTTGTCCCTACTGAATGGCACACTGCTACAGTCATCCCTCTCCATAAAGGAGGAGCAACTACAGACCCATATGTAAGGCTATGGAGTGCATCACCATGGACCTAATTAATTAACAAGGATATAGGGAATCTTCAAACTCTAGATCCCACGCAATTTGGTTTTGTGAAAGACAGATCATGCCTGCTCAACCTGGTTGACTTCTTTGAGTCAGTCACCAGAGTTGTGGATGAAGGGAAGGCACTTCATACAGCCTACCTCAATCTAGCCAAGGCCTTTGATAGAATTCCTCACTCAGGAATTATTGATAAACTCACCAAACTAGGCATCAACCACTATATCGTTAGGCGGGTTGCAAATTAGCTCACAGACAGAACCCACAGTGTGAAAGTAGCAGACTCCAAGTCAGACTGCCAACCAGTCATGAGTGGAGTCCCACAGGGATCAGTCCTGGGTCTTCTCCTATTTGGCATCTAATTCTCAAAAGTCCAGGCCAACACAGAGGGACTCTGGCTGACCAAGTTTGCAGATGACTGCAAGCTGGGAGCCATTATTAACTCCCCAAGTGATGCAGACCTCCTACAGAAAGGCCTCACTGGGACCAATGACTGGTGTCGAAACCATGGCCTTAAGCTTAATGCCAAAACAATGCATCGACATCTCCTTTGGGAAAAACTCAGTTCCCACTAATTACCACATCGATGGGAGCCCACTGAACACTGAAGGCGTTATAAGAGATCTGGGTACACAGGTTGACAGCAACCTCTTCTTCTTCCACCACCACATTGCCACTGTGGTCAGAAAGTCCTTTTATGTGGCACATCTCATTACGAAAGGTTTTGCATCCAGGAAGAAAGAGGTCATCATTTCTCTCTACTCTTCCCTCATTAGACCAGTCACAGAGTATAATACCCCATTTGGCATGTACCTCACTAGACACCTGCAACAGTTGGAGAGGCCAAAAAAGTACCTCACAAAGAGGATCCTAGGCCTTAAACACATGTCCTACATGGACAGACTCAAAAAACGCCAGCTATTCTCTGTCTCATATTGTCTACTAAGAGACAATCTCTGCTTGAATTACAAAGCCATGTCTGACCCAGCTCTGTTAGAAATGCTGCATCTAAAGAAATCCCAATCCATCCACGCCAAACACTCCAGAGACCTCAACCTCATTACCACAATTAACAGAACATGTTGGAGGGACAGGTTCATACCCCAGAGACTGCCCATGCTCTGAAACAGACTTCCCATACATGTCAAGCAGAGCATCTCACTGGCCCTCTTCAAGAGAAATCTTGATAAGTGGATAGGAAATAGAAAGTTCACCCCGGGATCACTCCAGTGGCTCTACTTGATAGAGGCACTAGGAACTAACTATACATTTATCCAGAATACAATTGTAAATTTGAAATGCTCATCGCAAGTCAAATCATACAGAATTCATCAAGTTTAGGTATCAAAAGGTTAGAAAAAAACTCCAAAACACATAGCTGCCCCTGACCTCCAACTTAATTCAATTATATTCCTAATAGTTATTATCCTATAGTCCTTCCCACTTTCACAGTGATATCAAATATTTGGCTATACCCCCAGTAACCCACTGTGGCCATATGAACAGGTGGCAAAGCTATAAAATATACAGGATATGTAAATAAATAAATATATATATACAAAACCACTGCAATACTTTGACCTCTTTTACAGTTGTGAGTGATTTCCAAATTTTCTGCACAAAGCATGCTTAAAATGGAGTTATACACTCCTACAACAGACAATATATTTTTCTGCTTTTTTTAAGGACTTTGAAGTCCAGAAGAAGCAATTAATACATATGCCCTTGCCTAAGCTACTTCAGTCCACTGTTCAAATACTGCAGCAAATAGGTCTGAAAATCAGTTTTTGAGGCATCATTTTGGAGCAAAGAGTTAATTTGTGCCCAGCTATATTATGCATTGCCTGGCATCTACTCTCTTCCGAAACGTTTATATTGAGGTCTCCCAGGATCTCCTCAAATGACTACCATCTCAATGTTTGCACCATTTGTAGTTCTCTTTCTCATCCAACTTCTACTTTTTTTCATCTTTGTCTCCAAGGAAATATGATATCCAGGGAAGTGTTCTGAAGCCTCACCAGTGATATGTACAATGGCATCATCACCTTATTTCATTTGCTGGTCTTAACTTTCTCTTTCAATACTAAAACCTCTTTTGTTACTCCGTTCTCCATTTCACATAACTTTTATTAATATTTGCTTCATTTTGTTTGAAAAACTGCCCTGAAGCATCTTCTTCTATGATGTAGTTATGCAGATGATTCTCTAGCCTGTATTCCATCATGGCAACAAAAGGTACCAATGTGTTTGAATGGAGGCTAACTGCTAGGTCAAGTCTAACCTTTTGCTATAGTGCTACAACAAAGTATACCTTTGGTGCATCATTCTTCACAGAGTTTCATTCAGTTTATTATACAGATGGTTTATTTACCATTCTGTGAACACTACTCTGCATGATGCATGATTTTTAAAACCTGTACTGTCAAAAGAGAAAAAAAGTAAGAGACCAATTTTCTAACTTCTTGTTCTAAGAAAATAAGGCTTCTATTTAAACTAAAAACAAATACAAGAGTCAGGCTCCTTCCTGTTCCACTTGGCAATAGTTTTTGTTTGAATTCCTATCTGAGCTTCGAGCGAATAATAAATCCCATGAGAAAAAATTTTCCCTTTTGTACTTCCATGCATTGATAAGAGACAGTATTGCATATGGGCAGTGTCATTGTTATATTCCCCAATCTTTTTCCTTAACAGGAAAATCAGTGCAGCTAGTTGCATTTTGTAAAACTGCATTAGTTTTACATCTTTGCCACAGAAAAGTACATAACATACATAAGGTGTTGCCCAAAACTAACTGCAGATTTTCTCTGAATATTGTGCAAGTGCCCTCATGTGGCCATGTTTTTATATGCATGGATTAAATTGTGATGAAACAATGAATGATTGTAGGCTCCTTTTTTTCCCAATAAAACAGTGCTCTGTCATTCCTCACCAAGATGGATACATTACAGACATAAAACTACTTGGAAACTGTTGAAAATTCTCTAAATCTGTACAGATTTACTTTGTCATACTTGCGAAATGACTGAAGAAAAAGGCAGAACATTTCTGAAATTCAAATAGTGACATATAGACCTATTTTTCCATTTAGCAGATAAAATACCTACAGTTGCCAAAAGCGGTGTGATACTTTTGCTTTGTACATTTGAAGTATGGGTCATCATAACAAAGGCAGAAGCAACTTACCAAACCAGCTCAGTCTCAGTACCTCTTTTTTTTTCTCTCAGTACTAATGGTTGCTGCTATCACAGCAGTTCCTAAAACTCAGATACTGAAACTCAGCATATAAAATGTTAGAACAAAAATGACAAAGAGAACCTTCTGAATGCATGGCCCTGTCCTCTGAGGCTTTTAAGCAAGAGGTTTTATAACTGCTTCATCTTGGACATATACAGGCTATCTAATCCTACAAGAAAACTTAAAGGAGATGTTTTGAGCCAAGATAGCAAGTTTACCCTCATCAGAATATTATATTTTGAAAGTGCTGCAAGACTACTTGTTCCCAAGCTTCATAATGGTAAATTTAGGAAACACTAGTCTGTTAGTAAACAATAAGGTCAGGAGGAATTGGTTTGCAAACTTTACAGGGTATAAAAGAACATCTGGGAATGAATGCCAAATCAGGTTATACAGCTGATGGCATCAGACGCCCTGAATACCTGAATAGTTCAGAAGCCTCCCAAGTAAAAGCTATGCAAGTGGAAAGTGTGATAGATCTTCACCAACTACTGTTTAGTTTAAAACCTGCATTTTCCTGCACCTTTAGACCAGAATCACTCTCAGTGCAAAGCAGGAAATGATCTTAATGGCTTAATGATATTCTGGTCCCCTAATGGCCTCACAAGTTATAGTTCTCCGACTTATTTTCACTTAGCTTCCTGTTCTCCCTAGTCCTCTTCTCAATCAATTTTAATGTTTTACAAGCTGTGTGCTCTGATGATCATATCAATTTCATGTCTGGACCTTCTGCAAGTAGCAAAATAGTGATCCATATGCTCTATTAAAGCACGAAGGGGGACAAGATGCCAGTAATGGTGGCAATAAAAAGTCCCCTTGTTTTTAGCCCATTTTTCATAGAACACTTTATCAAATGTGATTATGGGTCTTCTGCATTCTTTCATCAAAGTCTGTTATTTGGTTACTTCAGCTTCCTCTAAGATTGCCATTAAATACCTGGGGAAAAATCTAATACAGTAAAAAGCTTGTTATGACATCTATTAATAAGCACACCTGAAAGTTTCCTTCAACCTAAATTATGCCTCTGACCATAGACAACTAATGGTAAGGTTTAAATTCTTCATTGCAGCAGGTGTGATATGGGAAACAGTGAAGTACTTGGGGGCCAATTAAGAGTCCCTTAGCATTGAAGAAACTGCTGCGAGTAGGGGGCATTAGTCCATGAAATACTCCCAGCTAGCTTTGCACTGGCATTAAGCAATGCCCCATAATGCTGAACCTCCTTATCTGCGTACTCATATAATAGTACAAACATTGTGACACAGAGAATGTAAGTTATATTTATTCTGCCTGACTGCTGTTGCCAGCAAGGGGCAGGTTCTACATTCAAGCCTCTCCACCCTCCTCTCATCCAGGTATTTCAAGCTTCTTAAATGTCCAAAATCCCTTAGTTTCTACTACCAGGTCTAGCAAAAAATATTATCTGCTCTCTACCATCTCAGTTGAGAAATGCTTCCTAATAACTAGGATTAGCTGATTTTCCACAATTCTTAGTCAGCCTGCCTATCACTGCTATATGGCCTAATATACTTCACACCCACTATATAATTATCTTGTACACCCTTATTAAGTTTTTGCCTTTTCCTTTTTTCCAGTGTGAAAAACTCAAGTACCCACCTGGCTCAGAGCCACAGAGGGATGAAGTTCTGACTATGAACCCTGATTACCCTCAATCGATTAGTGACTCTGGTGCTGAAGGTGCCAGTAAATGGAGGATGAAATGAAGTGCATGATATTGGTTACCCTATCCTGGGTGAAAAAGGATGATAGTACAGTCTAAATCAATGCCATCACCTTGAGGAGAATAGGTGCACAGCATGGAGTCTACTGAAGTGAGGAGCCTGCTCTTAGCTCTGCCAAGTCTTTTTCATGCAGTAGTCATTATGGAATTTGTGCAGTAAGGTGCATGCCCACAGAAGAAGGCAGACATATGTTAGCCACAGAAGAAGAATGGAGAGCTGTACTAGTGAAAAACCTAATGTCTGGTTGGATGAAAGCCATCCACAAGCATCTCTCTGTTCAAGAAGAATAAACAAGTCTATCAGTCATGGGAGGGCTGATGGTGGGTAAGCAGTGGTGGTAGATTATACACAAAAAATCATGTTCCTTATGCCTCTCATACTACAATTCCTCAATATCTCTCTATCTCTCACCGTCCTGATCATTTTTTTCTGTTTCTTCTCCAACAGTGTAACAACTGTATTCAGAGGACTTCCAAAATTGCACAGAGTATTCCAAGGACTTACGACAGCTTGACAGAAAAGCATCATGTCAGCCTTATACATGCACCCTAGGATTTTGTTTACTCTTGCTGCTTTCATCTGACATTGAGTCCTATGGCTCGTGTTGCCTGTAATGGCAAACCTCCCGTCATTTTTTTTTTTTTTAAACAGATATCACAATTTATTGTATAGACATACAGCTGACATAACATTTGGCATAGTGGAAACCTCATTCATGGTGCATCTTATTCTTATTCTGTCCCCTTCTTTTACTAAAGACTATACTTGTCGTATAATAGTTCATACTACTCATATCTATCACTATACACCACAGGTGGCTGCCCCATATGAGCAACTCACAAAGTTTTTAACTTTACAAGATGCAAAGTCCCACATTTTAACAAACTTATGAGCAACAAATGAACAGCTCCTGTTCCACCCCCTTTTTATCCTTCCCTCCTATGAGATGTGTGCAAATCCCAAACAGCTCTCTTACAACTATTCCTACTGTCTTTAGATCTGTCTACTCCTCTTTTTCCAACTTTTTTACTTAATTCATTAATTCTTTAACCACTTCTAGCTCTTGCCAAACTCTAGATTTTCAATTCCTTATTACATTTTTTGAGACACTAACAGGACAGGTTCTCAATTGTGTTGCTCTGTGGTACATTTTTAGGTCATGCAATGCTAATACCCCTTATGCCACTGGTAGTTGCAGCTTTTCATAAGTGATCCCTAGGCTTCTTATTTCCCCATATGAATTTCTTAATAATCTCTATTAACCCATCCCACCACTTTTCTTCAGGTGTATATGTTGCTTTCCTCTGTTTTTCAGTGTTATGGGATTCAGTCTTTTGAGTTTTCAATGTTTTGAATTTTCAAGATTTTGGTTGCAATGTTTTGAATTTCAGTGTTATGGGCTTTCGATGTTCTAAGGTGAATCTGTAATTATATATATATATATATATATATATAGATATATATATATATTTAGATATATATATATAGATATATAGATATATATATATACACACACACGCTCGCACACACACACACACACACACACACACACACACACACACACACACACACACACACACACACACACACACACACACACACATTTTCAAAGCTTGAATTTTATCTCTTTTGTTATCCATACACCCAAGAATTCCATCCAGCAGCGTCCTCATAAGGAGGGGTATCTCTGTATTTGCTGAAATATCAACAAATTACCCAAGGAGATCAAAACAACTTTTGTACATCATCCTTGGGGTTTGACAAATAAATGCAATAACATCATCTTCGGATTGAGATATTTTTTTCCTGATCCATTCTGAAAAGAACAGCTTGAGTCTCACCCTACTTTATTTGTTTCGGATAATGGTTCCAAGTAAAGGGAGAACAGTTTTGGAGAAAGTGGACATCCTTGCCATGTTCCCACCTCTCATGCCACTACTTTTGCGAGACTCCCTCCTCTCTTCAGTTGAACTTGAGCTCACTGGTGTATTCAATAAACCTCTGGATAAGATTAATTTTTTCATCATCTCCATTAAACATTTTCAATGCTCTCTATCAAAGGCCCTCTCTGCATCTAAACTGATAATCACCAATTGATAATGTTTCTTTTGTTTCTCCTTTTGCATCATTATAGTCCAGAGAGTGTTGTTATATATCTGTATATCCAAAATAAAATCACGTTGGTCTAGATGCATCAAGTTCTTCATCAGCTTAGCTAGTCTTGTAGCCAATATTGAAATAAACATTTTATAGTCATGGTTCAGTATCAATACTAGCCTATATGAAACCAGCTAAAGTGTATCTTTCCCTTCTTTTTTCATGATTTTGGTACTAACTTAGTTTCCTTTACCTTATTAAATTACACCTGCCAAACTTCCCTAACTGCTTCTAACTTTTCTTTTCCAACTTCTACAATAATGACATCTAGGCCTGGAGGTTTTCCTGCTGCCCATTTCCTAATTTGGAACCCAATTTCCTCAGTAATTAATAGTAGCTCCAAATGAACCAGCCTCTTCTTCCTCATTTACCCCTGGCATGTCCAGCCTAAATAAAACCTCCCCACTGCATCTTTCTAACCTGCCTTTTCTATGCGCCTCTTGTATAAATCCAGAAAAAAAAATCCCTAAAGAATACCTCCGGGCCCAAGTGGCTTGAATTTAAAAGTCCATCACATTAGTCCTTTAATTTCCAAATACCTCTTTCCATCTTCTGTTGGCTAAGCTACTTTGCTACTATTTTCTGCACCTTTGGCAAGTTTTCAGAGTAGAAATGCAGGAAATCAACCTTTTGTATAGTTCCATATATCATATAAAATATTCTATTTTTGTTTTCACTCCCTCTATTTTTCCTTATTCTCTTCTTCATTCAGATCTACCTTTGTTTGGAGATGTTGTAATTCCCTAATTTATCATAAGTATACTTTCTGACTATGACTCCAGGCTGTTTGCTCACATACCCTAATATTTTCTTTCACCTGCTCCTTAAGCATGTCCCACTGTGTTTGAATTTATCCTGCCCTACTCTTTAGATCTACTATTTACTCATCAAACCTATGTGGTACAGAATGCTGCACCTCTTACAGCCTGCACACATCCATGTATTCCAGAGCAATTTCTGAAAAATCAACTTAAAAATCATTATATCATCAAGGCTTTTCTATGGCGGGACATCCCAGATTAACAATCCCAGTGTCATTTTATTAATAAATCCTTGCCCTTTCTATTTCTGACTATTATAAGCTGGTAAGCCACTTACTTAAAAAGTCCAACTGAAGAAAGGTCTGGACACCATAAAGAGCCATGGGCATTAACTGGATGTATACAAAAAATGCGCAATAGGCTTGAATGAGTTAAACTATTCAAGACTGTCTCTACATACTGCTTATTCTCCCATTCTCTGCTCAATTAATAAAAAGGAAATCAAAGTTTATGTATGCAGCTACCTCTAGCCAAGAACAGCTGCACTTGGATGGCTGCATGATCTGATATTACACAGTTTACCCCCTGTGCTAAGTGACTGTGGTGGTGGTGCTGGGGTAAGCATTGTCGCCTCACAGTAAGACGTTGTCCTGTTCGATTCTCAGCTAGAGCATCTTCTGTGTGGAGACATGCGTGAATGGGCATACCTTCGTTGAAGGTTGTGCGTCAGGGCTGGCAACTCGACACATAAAAATCCACTACTAATCATTAGTGGACCGGAGTTCCGCTGTGGCGACCCTTAACCGGGAAAAGCTGAAATAAGACCCCCTATGCTAAGTGACTATACTCAGTTGATATGAATGACCTATCTAGATGTCCTTGTTCCATATCTGCCGGAACGGTGATTAAATTATCCCCTCACCTTTTTAATCAGTTATCATATCTACTAGACCATATGCTCTTAGGTATGCCTTTAAGTTGTTCTCTGATGTTACTGTCCTTCTCCTTGGGCCCCTGTCTCCATTCTTGACATCAGTTACTAGATTCCATTCCCCAGCTATTATTAACATTCCTTACTGATAGCTTATTATCTCATTCATTACCTCTTTTATTTTTATTTCTGATGTTTTGGGGGGTACAGATTTATGCTTACAACTTTCCCAACTCTCTACCACCATCACAAATCTAGCTTTTACATCTAGTTTACTTTCTTCTGCCATTAATGGGCTACAACTCTGTAGTAATATTGCTATTCCTCTACTTCTTTCTTCCTACTGCTCAATTTTAGAACTTTCCTCAAAACCTGATTTAATCAAAATCTTATGCTTTTTTTTTTGGCAAGATGGGTTTCTTAGAACTTTACTATATGAGGGGCAAACATCTTGCTATCTGTTAATATTATTTCAACTTCAGTACAGTTGACCATCTCACAATCTAGGATACAGTTTTAGGTCCACTTGTGTATTAAGTGCTTTCCCTTATCTTTTTACTTTTCTTTATGTTCCTGAGCACAAACAGTGAAGCTTGCATCCTTTTGTATAACTGGTATTCTTGCACTGTTTCTATAAATCCATAAATTGATAACTGTTCTTGCTTAATAAACAATCACCAAACAAAAATCCAATAAAGTTATTCAGAACTACATAGGTTTCTAAAGTTATTCACCCTCCTTTCATCTGTTTTCGTTTGAGCCAAGTTCAATTCAGAGCCAGAAGGCCCTATCTGGACAGCTTAAAAAAATGAAAAAAGGAATTCGGGTTCAGGTGTCTAGGCAGTGAGACATTTTCCTGTGGTACATTTGGTTGGAACACATGAGTGAAGTGACATTCAGCTGCAGAAAAGTATGAGTGTTACAAATTCCCTGTGGGCAAAGAGAAGAATGTGGTTCCATGCTCACAACTTCAAAAAAAAAATTTCACAGGGGGAATATAATGTCCATGGGCCCCAAGGCAGCATGTCAGGCATCAGCAACAGGCTTGCCAGTGGGCATATCAGTGGCAGTAAAAATGCATTACGCAATGGGCAGTGCCTTTATATTTGGTGTGTTTGGACCACTACCCCTATCACAGTGTCTAGGAAGGATTATCTAAAATGCATATTGCAGCATAAATGTGATTATAATAGCAAGCAGGATTTCCTCCATGGTGTAGCACACTTCTACATGAGCATGTACTGTACACAGAGCACAGCACTCATTACTTTTTCTGCCCCCATGCACTTTTTTATTGACTCATTACATCCGAGTTGACTCCTCCAGGTGCATCTGCAGTTAACTCCTACTAACACCTCTAGGCGTCAAATATTGCTTGTTCACATTTGCATTAATAATTCCAAAACCATGCTATGTACAAGGTTTTAAAATATTTCATATGAAAGCTTACAAAACATCAAACAACTGCATCAATATTTGACCTCTGTCAAGTGCAGGTAAATAGACATTAACTGTTGTTTTTATGATATTAATTTATGTAGCTATCATTTTCACATTTTTCTAAATATCTCAACAACCAAGTAACACAGACATCTCCCTAGTGTCATATAAAATCTCTCTGTTAGATGAATAACATGCTGTTGACAGTATGTGTTCACCTTGAGTGGTTGCTGAGATATTTTAAGTTGTTTACAAAATATTACAAATGTAGTAGTTACTATGTTTACTGTGACTTATAAAATTTGGTTTAGGACCCGGAAACTAAAGAATGCTACCACTATAAAAATAGTTTGTAATGAAGAGTTTGCTATTCATACTTCTTTCATAACCACTATGATTCCAGAGATATGAACATTTGTTTAAAATGTTTGCGTTTGTTTCCCGCCTTTCCTGTAACTAGTCTAGTCCAGATACAGATTTGCTGTATCCAGGACTGTTTGTAAGCTTCTGAGCGGTGCCAAAATGTCTGCTCTTCAATTTTTCCTTTAGAACTGCTAGTTCTCTCCTTTCCTGCACTTTTACTAGCTTATTAGTCTAGCACTTTACCAGACTTCTTGTAGCAATTATTGTAGCACACAAAAGTGCTACCAGAACTAAACTTTCTACAAGGAAACAGCTCTAATACTTATTATTAATGCCCACCCCTCCAGGCATGTCAAATGGTGAGTTCCCTGTGCCTTCTCCTATTAACCTGGTGAACTTGGGCATCCTGAGGCAATGTAGCAACTGCCTCATGTACACTGACAATCCTATCCTCTTACCTCCTAACACTCAGACTTGTGAGAAATGCACTTATATATCTAAATTGGAAGCCACTCACTCTCCAGCCAAGACTGGAACAGCTGGTCAGGAGGAGAAGGTCAACACTTGCACCACACCACATGGAACACACAGCCCTCCAGAACACACACCAGCACTACCTTCACATAAAAACACAAACCACACACCCACCTTCACGGAGGTTCTCAATAAAAATCTACCCAAATAGCAGTGGCCTCCAGGGCAGAAACGCACTCGACCACCACAACACAACACTAATCACGAGACACATAACTGTCCTAAACAGTGTGCCACTCAACCAAAGCCCCTAAGGCAAAACAGCTTGCCCAACACACTAGTCATAGGTGACTCCATAGTGACGCACATTGATGTCTCACTCACTAGGTTGAATAAAGAGAAAGTAACAGTGGATGTGAATGACGTGAGATGCATCTCACTGGACTAAATGACAAGAGACATGGAGGAGCTGTCGGATTATGTAGCCCAGGTGAGTATGACCCTAGCCCTCAGCAGCATCCTACCATCACCCAGAATGATACCACAGTACAAGCAGAAAATGACTGATTTCAACAATTGGCTAAGTTTCTGGTGTCATTCCAAGGGGATCTAGTATCTGTCTGCCTGGGATGACATGACTGACAGACCTCAATGCTTTGCCAGAGATGGCCTGCATCTGTCACCCCTGGGCTTCCGGATACTGGCCAAGGCTCTTGCCATCACTACAGTGCCTTTTTTAGGCTGTGTTGCAAAGACCAAATTACCACTGTAACAGCTACAAACAAATACATTCTGAGGGTCATGCTGCTCAATTCTAGAAGTCTAAATATCAAAATGCACTTAATCCAAGCACTCCTTAAAATGGAGAACATCGACATTTGTGCTGTAACAGAGACCTGGTTCAAAGCAGCAGAAAGCACCCCTGAACTACCAGGCTATAACTCATTCCACAGCTTTTGGCCCCAGAACTTGGACCGAAGTTCCAAAGGTGGTGGTTTCTCCATATTAATAAAGGATGCGTACACCTCCAGACTGGTAGCCCAACATAACGAATCAGAGATACTTCAGGTGCAGCTAACATTGGGTACGACAGTGATTCAGGTCGTAGCCTGCTACACATCGCCAACCATGTCCCAAGTCTCACACTCCATGTTCCTAAGCACCCTGGAAAATATTATGGTCCAAACTAACATTCTCATACTGGGCAACTTCAACTACCTCTCCATTAACTGGGAAACCTACTAATGAACCAATACACTTGCCCAACGTTTCCTGGAATTCATTAATTCCAGTGCCCTGGACCAGCTCATTCTTACTCCCACTAGAGGTAGCAACATCCTTGACCTGGTCATTACTAACATGGGCGACCGTTGCTCTACACCAATAGCCAACTCCTCCCTGGTTAGATCCGACCACTAACTAATGACCTTGGAAATCCACATCCCTCAAACCCCCCCTGCAAAGGTAACCACCATGAAAAACTTCTCCAAAGCTAATTTTGGGCTCCTAAAAACAGAAGTGGCTAACTTCACGGCACCCATAGAAATGGAGAATAGTTCCACGACTGCCGAATCATACAGCAATGCACTGTACGAACACGGACACAAATGCATGGGTCTCGCCATACACAACAGAACCAAGACACTCTCCTCCAAAAAAAGGAAGCCAATCTGGTGATCCCCTGCCATAAACAAATCTACAACAGAAGGAAGAAACTGATGCAGAATAAGGTGAAGTCTCAAGACTGGAAAAACTCCATTATCAGCCTCAACAAATAGTTGAGATCCCTCATCAAATCCTCTAAAAGTAGCTATGAAAACAGAATTGCAGCAGATAGTAAAAACAACAAGGTCTTCTATAGTTATGTAAAGAATGTCCATGACAATACTCAGATTTGCTCTGAGCTACTGCACAATGGTGCCACCTATACCAAGCCAACAGATATTGCCAATATACTGGCCAACAGATTCAGTGCCAACTTTACCCCACCCCCAAAGGACCAATCACAATACCAGTAGATTGCCAGACACCCCATATTACTGCTGCACAGGTTAAAACAGCACTGTCCAAGGCCAAGAAAACAGCTTCTATGGGACCTGACAATATCCCTGGCTGTGTTCTACATGAACTACAGAGTGAACACCACACATGTGTTCCATGTTCAATCACAGCCTCACCTAAGGCTTTGCCCCTATTGAATGGTGCACTACTACAGTCATCCCTCTTCACAAAGGAGGAGCGTCTACAAACCCTGGGAACTATCGCCCCATTAGCCTGATGGGTCTGATATGCAAAGCTATGGAACGCATCATCATGGAACTAATAAACAAGGATATAGGGAATCTCCAAATTCTGGATCCCACACAGTTTGGTTTTGTGAAGGGTTTGCTTCACATGCTTGCTCAACCTGGTCGACTTCTTTGAGTCAGTCACCAAAGCTGTAGATGAAGGCAAGGTGTTTTATACAGCCTACCTTGATCTGGCCAAGGCCTTTGAAACCATTCCCCACCCAGGAATCATAGAAAAACTCATAAGCTAGGCATCAACCCCTATATCACTAGGTGGGTTGCAAACTGGCTCCCAGACAGAATCCACAGTATGAAAGTAGCTGACTCCAAGTCAGACTGCCAACCAGTCAGAAGTGGAGTCCCACAGAGTTCGGTCCTGGGTCCTCTCCTGTTTGGTATCTACTTCTCTGAAGTCCAGGTCAACACGAAGGGACTCTGGCTGACAAAGTTCACAAATGATTGCAAGTTGGGAGCTATTATTAACTCCCCCAAGTGATGTTGACATCCTGCAGAAAGGCCTCACTGAGCCCAATGACTGGTGTCAGAACAATGGCCTTAAGCTCAATGCCAAAAAATATGTCTTCATCCCCTTTGGGAAAAACTCGGTTCCCATGAATTACCACATCTATGGTAGTCCGCTGAACACAGAAGGCGTTATAAGAGATCTGGGAACACAAGTTGACAGCAACCTGTCTTTTGACCAACACACTGTCACTGTGGTCAGAAAGCCCTTCTATGGGGCACATCTCATTATTAAGGGTTTTGCATTCAGGAAGAAAGAGGTCAATGTCTCCCTCTACTCTTCCCTCATAAGGCCAGTCATCGAGTACAATGCCCCCTTTGGCATGTACTTCACTAAGCACCTTCAACAACTGGAGAGGCCGCAAAAGTACCTCACAAAGATTATCCTAGCCCTTAAACATTTGTCCTATATGGACAGTCTCAAAAAACTCCAACTATTTTCTGTCTCATATCACCTACTGAGAGGTGGTCTCTGCTTGACTTACAAAGCCATGTCTGACCCAGCTCTGTTAGAAATGATAGATCTAAAGAAATCCCAATCTCTCCACACCACACGCTCCAGAGACCTCAGCCTCATTACCACAATAAACAGAACATGCTGGAGGTACAGGTTCATAACCCAGAGACTGCCCAAGCTATGAAATAAACTTCCCATACATGTCAAACAGAATCACCTCACTGTCCCTCTTCAAGAGAAATCTAGATGAGTGGATGGGAAATAGAAAATTTACTCCGGGGATCTCTCCAGTGGCTCCACTTGACACAGGCACTGGGAACTTATGTCGGGTGGCATGATGTCAGGGTCATCCTATGGGCTAGGCTTGTAAAGGCTCCAGGGCCATTAGCCTAGTACACACCTATGAACCTATGTGAGGACATAATTTGATTCTGTCAAAAGGCTTATGCTCCACCCATTGGAAGTTAGAGTGCAAACTTCCTGAGCTCCATTGGAGTGAATGAGTTGAAGCTGTGGGCATGGCAGTGTGTGCTTCTCATTGGACACAGGAAATTCACCACAGCCATATTTCTCTGCAGTTGAATGTCAATTCAGCCATGTGTCCCCCAAAAAATGTACCACAGGGAAATGCCTTGCTGCTTAGGGACCTGAACCCAAAGAATTTGTCTGCATTCCCCAATGTTTCTCTTCCATTTTCCTCTTAAAGAAGGGGAATGGCTTAACCAGAAATCTCTCATGCTTTGAGTCAGTCCCATTGTCTATTTCTCAATCACATTTTAACCCTTCTGACTGTTCCACTGCTGATATCCCTTCTTGATGAAAATTCCCATTACTTGCAATACCAGTTCATAATCTAAAAAAGACTTTGCTCCAGTGGAGAAAAAAGATTTTTAATATTGCTGCATATTAAAGCTCAAATTTTATTTTGGTTTGCCTGCAGAGCTTGACTACAGGAGTGAAGCTATTCTTTTTGGATCTCGTGCTCAAGGAAAGTGCAGTTGTGTAAAATCTTACCATAGCAGTAGATGTCCTTCTCTTCAGTGTTGCAGTATTCTTTATGTTAGGGATCTGCCACCCAAGGAAGCCCAACATTCAGACAGTATACCATAGCCTAATGATCTTCTATGCACCATATGTCACCCATATACTCTCCGCACAGAATGTAGGGCATAAAAGTGATGTATGGATGCAGTTACCTAAAAATGAATTGCTCCAGAACAGAACAGTCTCCATAGGACAAAGAAGTCCCTGCACATAAAGAAGGAAAAATGCATAAGAAAAAGGGGAACCCTCAACCAGAAGGGAATCCAAAAACAAAAACCAGAACAAACAAGAGGGGGTTGTAGAGTGGGACAACAAAAGTAGACAAAGAATTTCCATGAAAAGTATAACAAAAAGAAATGGCCTTAGGTATCCAGGAGGAGAAGGTTTGCTTAGAAACAGCCAAACTCAATGTCTTGGGATAAAAGGAAACAAAAGGATGATCAGACTTATGAATTATCTTAGTTTTATCTAAATAGTACCGGGGCTGTCTCTGCAAATCCAAGGTATGCAAGAACCTCTCATTAGTAGACTAAGAAGAAGGGAAAAAGGAAGGGCTTTGTACTGACTGATTCAAGGACAACTCATTTACTACTTTGGGCATAAAAGAAGGATTAGTATGATGGGACACCCTATCCCTGTGAAAACAAAAACAAAAACGGAGGAATGGTCATAAGAGCCTGGAGCTCAGAAACCCTTTGAGCAGAAGTAAGAGCCAGCAACAAAAAAAAAATCTTCCAGGTACAATGTTGCAAAAAAGCAGAATTTGAAGCTCAAAAGGAGTCCGAGTCAATTTTTCCAAAACAAAATTAAGGTCCCTCCCAAGGTGGCCTGATACACATGATGCTTTTAAGAAACTGTTTGACCTCAAAACAAGAAGCCAAAGGAGGATTCAAGGGCAGACAAGCATAAATGGCTAAGAAATGGGCCTTCACAGAAGAATAGGTCAGGCCATACTGGAGCAAGTCACACAAATAAAAGGACCAAATGGATCCCCACTGAAAAAGGGTTCTGGTTACAAGCATGGCACCAGACAGAAAATCTTTTCCATTTGGACATATATGTTTTTCTGGTTGAGAGTTTCCTTGTCTCCTGTAAAGCTCTGTGCACGTCCTCAGAAAAGAGGTGTCTGAAAGGGATCAAAACCCTATCACCCACAGTGTCAGTTGAAGAGTAGACAAGTAAGGATGGATAAGAGACTCCTTGTCCTGTGTGAGGAGGTCCAACTGGTGAGGTAACTTGTGATTGCCTCTGGCCAGATGAATTAAGAAGGGGAACCAGTGCTGTCTTGGTCAAACAGGAGCCACCAGCAAGATTTTTGGAGAGTCCAGATGAAAAGGAAAAAAAAAAAAAAACCCTAACTGGGCACTTATCTGATGGCTAGGTATTCAGCACAGCCAACAAGATGTTCAGACCAAGGAGCAATAATAGCATTCAGATTGGTGGCAAAGAAGTTCTGGGTAACTGTGTCCGTACATCACTTTTATGCCCAATATTCTATGCGGGGAGCATATGTGTGATATAAAGAGCATACCAGATCATTAGGCTTTGGTATACTGGTCAAACGTCGGGTTGCCCTGGTCAAGAGATCCTTAGCATTGAGAATACTGCAACAGTGATATAGAAGGACATTAACTGTTATACACAAACATCCAGGAAGAACCAATTTTCAGTTGCTTCCCCTTCTTCCAGAAACCAGAGAGAAGTTCTTCCTTAAGCTTAAAAGTCTGGCACTTGACAACGGTCTGTATGTCGCTGTTTCTCCATCCTTCTGCAGGGGTATAGGTCTTACATGTGCTTTTCAGCTCTATTTTAAACTCCTGACATTGTAGTCCATTCACTTATGATTCACTTCATAACATGTATGCAGCCACTTCCCTCTGCACCTCTCAGGCACATTAGTGAAGTGCAGATTTTCATTCCAGGCTATGCCTTCCCGTTTCATGAGTTTGTCTTGCACCTCTTCCTGAGCAGCTTTGAGCCTGATCAGCCTACCCTTTACTCCCTTTTATTTTTCTGTATATGAATATAGAGGCCAGAACCTCCTAATATTTTAGTTGTCCACAAGAAGTACCTCATATATACTGGGTGACCTTAAGTTTTTATCACCGACATGCTTCATTACACATCATGTTTCTATTACTATCACAAAATCAGAACATTGCCCTGACATTAAAGTTAATCTTTCAGGTGACTTTTTGCCAGTACTCTGGGTGTTAGTATTTATTACTTTCCATGTACTCTTTGCCATGCCCTTTGTTGTTTTTTTTCTGTATAATTAGCTATTTGTCTTTTTTCTCTAATCTAGTTCTGATTTTTGCCTGATCTTGTTCCCATTATTAGAGTTTACATCACAAATGCTCAGTGAAGTACATACATGTGCTAAATGTGTAACATAAGGCAATCCAGATATCAAAAAAATGAGAACTAGTAATGTAATAATTACCAGGAAAATACCTCTTACATCCTTAATGTATAATACTGATGCAGCAATAAAAATCTGTTGTACTCAGTATACATCTTTGCCTCCATGTCTGAAAATTATTATTTTTTTTGCAGATTAGTGTATTATATGTGGGGGAGGTTCATGACAGGTTAGATAGCCAATAATTCACCACTAAGAAGCACCTTGTGATCATCTTCTAATGTGAAGTGTTGCATCCATACTATTTCTAGCCCTAGTGTCCACAGCTTGGAACCAGCTGAATGTTGTCTATTTGCCTAAACCTCTACTTAACTTCTTGGAAACTATCATTACCGCAGGTATCCCCAAGGAGGGCCTCAACTGTTAGACAACAGCAGACAAAGTCCAACCTTTCCTTTGATTGAAATATTACTTTTAATTAACTCCAGGACCATATCTTCTGGATCATCTAACTTCTGACACTTGCCAGCAAGGCTTCAATGAATTAATGTACCTATATGATCCTAATAAAAATGATGCTGAATGCCACTTAATATCCATCTAAAATTATGCCATTCTCACCCTCATGATTCAGCAGTTAACATATGTCCTAAAAGTTACAATTTTATCTTCAGCAGTATTGTTCTCAATGCCATTCCCACAGATATAAACTTGTGGCAAACTAGGTTCTTCAAGAAGCTGGATTCCTGTCTAATAGCTTGTTTCTAAGTGTTTAGAAAGCTTAAGAGTATTCTATTCCATTATAAAACTCAGATCCATGTGATTGTTTGTCCTTGAATATGCATCTCTGATGATTGGACAGTGAAGAAACATTACTCGGGCCACAGAGGTCATCCTGAATCCCAGACTTCCATTTATCACATCAATACTAACAATGAGGTAGTTAAAAGCAACAAAATGCTGTTTATAATATTCCCTTAATACCAAAAAGTCTGATTTGAGTCAACTCTGTTGATGCAAATATATTAAGATCTGACTAAGACTCAAACAATGGAAATGGCATGTGGAGGATAAGCACATCCATCATTGGGAAGAAGGGCAGAAAATAAGGGCCAGCTTATGTCACAATCCTCTCAGAGAAGGGATGGTGATATCTGGGGGAAGTCCTAAGGTGTCTATTAAGATCATCAAGCTGTGACTGCAGTAGCCTCCCTTAGTTGGTACATATAAGTATGTACAGCATGAGGAGGATAGTTGCCACATGTTCAGCATCCAAAGGGAGATGATGGGAATTAAAAAGAAAAATGCCCTCACTGCCAGGATGACATAAATGGTACAAGCAACTCCTATGGCTGCTTGGATGACAGCTTCTCTGAATTATGAGGAAGCTTGATGGCTGGCAGGCTGGGGGGGATTCAAAAAAGCTGATATGACAGGTTAATATCCTTGTTAATTCCTTGTGGAGCAAATTATACCTATCCATCCATCCATCCATATATTATCTATCTGTCTATGTATGTATGCATGTATGTAAATCTATCTCTCTGAATTTTAATATTTTAATTGTGGTAATACATTGGTCTTAAAGATCAATTTCAGTCAGTGGGAAGATAAAGATAATATGAACATTTACCAATCTATAATAAGTATTACTAGAAACAACAGTTAGTGAACTTGAACAAAAATATATACAAAAGGTAAATTTGTAATAAACATACCTAGTATATACATTTTGGGTACATTCAGTGGTGTAAACACCTAATCTTGTAAGGAATTTTTATTATACTTTTACTTCAAGGAATATCTGTAATTAAAAGAAATCCAGAGTTTCAACTGTGCCAAAATGAGTGGAATTTGATGGACTGTGTAAGCATACAAAACAGATTACCATAGTGTAGTTAAGACTGTGACAATGGGCTTTTTCTGAAAAGAGCTATTTGAGCTAGAAATGGAATTTGCTGTAGAGGGTTAAATTCCAGATGACTAGCAGGACCACGTTCCACAAAGAAATGTGATTATCACAGTGCAGTCCATTAAAGATCTTCTTATTCAGAGGACATTCTTAGGAAGGGAGCAAAGACTGTAGTCTGCATATCGACTTTAGAAGATTAAAAAGCAAATACCTTAATAAGAATTCAGGTGTCTGTTGAAATGGGAGCCAATGGGCTCTGACTAAGAAAAGGCTTCTTTTGTCAATGGTGCTACATCCTCTTGTGTGAGGAAGTCTGAGATCTTCCAATCCCAAAACAGCAGTTTATTGATTTTAGCCATAGTCCGTCCAACACTGTATACAAAGATAGTGTATGGTGAAACAGGATACCAAAATACTTGAAGACTAGGGTGGCTTCAAGGTGGGAATGAGAAGGGTCATTATTTGTGAGTTCTGGAGAACAGTTCTAGGTTTCTGATTAGTACCAAAGATCATAGCCTTGGGCATCAAGGGATTCAACAGGTTTGTTGCTGAACAGCTAAGAGTAGATATGAGTGAGATAGGATTCTAGCTGTCAGGTTATGGTACAGAGGTATAGATCAGAAAGGCTTCATCAGAGAAAATTATTCCAACTTTTAGGAGGGTGGATGACAGACTATATGAAGAGAGAGAAGAGTAGACATGATATGTTTTATCCCTGAGAAAGTGAGGTTGAGGGACACAGACTGACCAGTTCTGACAGAAGAGACATACATGGGCTAGAAAATGGAGAACCAGTCTATTGCTTTGTTATTGGAGCCTGATTTTAAAACATCTTTCTGCAAGATCCTGTGCATACCTCTCAACTGTGCAGATTTTCGCAGAATGTCCAGATTTTTGCCTCATATTTTTGGTGTGTTCCTTCCAAAATCTGTACTTTTCTGGCAAATAGCTGGGATTGAAGTCATTAAATAATGACAAACATTTGAGTTAAAGACTCCACATCCTTCAGAAAATTCATGCTAATGCAAAACCTATTATTCTATCAACTTTCTAAGTTTATAAAAGCAATATTTAAAATCTGTACCTATCTGTCCTCCATCATTTTAGGCTTTGTCCAGATTTTTTGCTCTAAGAGGATGAGAGGAATGATCCTGTGATTCCCCAGACCCCAAATCAAAGCTCTTGGTGAGCTCAATAAGCACTGCACCATGTAAAGTTGCCTTTACCTATGTAGAAAAGAAAGGTGTCAGACACCCTGTATAAAGTAATGTTGCTCCTCATAAACCAGAACCCACTACTACTCTATAAGAAGTTGTACTAGTAACAACAGTTAGTAAACTTGAACAGACAAATGTGTACAAAAGGTGAATTTGTAATAAACAGTAAATACATTATGGGTATGTGCAGTAGTGTAAACACTTAATCTTGTATAGATCGATGGATAAGTTCTTAGACACACACATATATATATATAAATATAAATATAGAAATAAGTATGTCCAGGCTTGGGAATGGGCTACATTTTTCATGAAAGAAGATTACAGCAGATTTGAAAGAAGAGACTTTAGCCAGTGGCTTGATGGCAGCTCTTTTCTACATATCAGGGAGATATTATGTGGTAATGATAAGCTAAAAATGTTGTGGAAAGGGAGAGTAATGTGGCCTTTGTATGTTGACAGCTCTAATCCTAATTTTCTATACTTGTTCTACTGCTTTCTTTTGGTGTAACCCAACATCTACAGATAATTGTAAAAGGTTATGCTCAGCCTTTAGTTATAAAGGCTAGAACTAGTCTTATTATCTGGCTGAAAAAATGACTTCTGATTCAATTTGAAAAGACAGTAAATGGGCATCTAATGTACTACATGTTACTAGCTGTAATACATGCTGCCAGTTATGCTGTTTGAATTGCCTATATTCATGACCCTAATCTCATGTTTGTCTTATGAATGAATGAAATACATACACTATGTAATTTGAAAATACAGTTGTATTCACCAAAACAACAGAAGCAGGCCTTCATTGCTATTTTTTTTAGTCTCCTAAATATGGGTTATCTTCTCTACTTCTTCTTGCATTCTAGGGGATGTTAGCATAACTCATAGGTGCTGACTACTGAAAAAAAAGGAAAAAAATATCATAGTGCAGTTGAGTGACATGAACTTTAACAGTAGATGAATGACTTACTCTTGCTTTATTATACATAACTCATGACCAATGAGTTATGTTGTTTCCCCTGACATCAAGTGCTACAGAACTGTCATCAAAAGTAGGCATAACTCATTTTTAGCAGCACTAAAACAAGAAGGAAAGATTATCACAGTTTAAACCTAATGTGTTTTCTTTCGCTTACTGTTAATCCAAAACATTTCTAGAACCTTATAAATACATTACTCTGCCTTAAACCTAACATATTTTTTCCCTAACACATTAGTAATATGTCCTATGTACTATTGGAAGGTTGACCAAATATGGGCATATACTGTAGTGAAGACAGTGGAATGTTGCAAACTGTCCTAGACTACTAATTACTGAAAACAAGATAGTCTCAAATCAGCACAATTCTTAAAGGAATACATCAAAGGTGATGGATACTTAAACCCTATTTGAAGAGGAAGCCAACTATCAAATATAGGACATGTTTTCAGGTTCATTGCAGTACATTCATTAAATTACTGTATTCCAGGAAAAGACTTCTGGCAATGCTGGCGGGTATTTGCATGATGTTTTGCTAAAGAGCACTGCAAATCAGACCTCCCAACCATTCCGAATTACTCGGTTTTTACCGAGTTTTGGGGTCCAAATGAAGGGGTACCACGATTCCTGAGTGGCACCCTTCATTTCCGATTTTTTTTTTGCTTTTTTTTTAAATTTTCGCTCTGTCGGAGCTGACGTCATCACGTGCTCAATGACGTCAGCTCCGTCAGGCTACCAGCCAGTCGGAATTGAGCTCAAGGAGCTCACATCATCATTTCCGGCTGGCTGAATTGAATTGCAAGCTGGAGGGAATGGGGAACTGCTAGAACAGCGCTGAAACAGCAGTTCGCCGAGCGGGCAGAGTTTGTGAGCAGGGATTACGCCGGGAACTACTCAGGGCAGAGTTATTAATGGCAGCAACGATGGAGGAGGAACGGGAACTACTCTGTGAGTCAGTGTACACTTTAGGCTGTGGATGTAACAGTGTGAAGTGGTACATACAGCAGACGAAAGTAATGGATGTGATGTGATATCTGGAATAAATACTCAATTAGTAATTGCATTGTTCAGGTTTTTTTTTTTTTTTATTTACAGCTTGTTAACCCAGATTGGCTATACTTCTAGAGCTTGTTGTTTCCTTGTGATAGTCCACCAGGCAGAAAAGGAGAGGTACACATTGACATATAAAAAATGTGTAGTCTGTGTATCTCCAAATTCTCCATAAAAGCATAAAATTTGATGTTCTAAGTCCTGAACTGTGTAAATGATCCTGTCCTCTATCTGCCCAAAAACAAATGTCTTACATTTACTTTATTTTCACTTTTTGTTTTATGTTATTTTGGTCTTTTACAATTACTCAGTTCTAAGCATTTATTTCATTCATATAGTCCGTGTATTTTTGTGTACTCTTCACATATTACTTTGCCTAATCATCTAGAGTCCACTTGTTGTCATCTTTTAATGACTGTCTACTGCATTTTTTGTAATCATGTCTATTATATCTTTTTCTCGTCATTTTTTTTAAATAATTGAGATTTGTCTGTTGCTTTTTGCTGTAAGCAGATCTTTTCCTCTTAGGCCTCCACTAACAGTGGGCCATGATAAGAGGATGTTTAAAATTGCAAGACTCCTAGGACAAGTGTGGAATAATACTGACACAATGCTATAGTGTATGTGTGCTAACAGTTGAAAGTTATGCTCTGAGCTTTGTCCAGATTTTTTTTGTACTACGAGTTGAGAGACCTATGATGAGAAGTAAGAACATTTATTTTGTGCTAAGAGTTTAGAGCTATGATAAGAAGTGAGCACACAATTTGTATTCCCCCATTATTGTTTTTGTGCTAACAGTTCAGAGATATGGTGAGTGAGAAGTGAGAACTGAATTTGTATTCCCCCATTATTGGCTTTGTTGTTTGTCCATGTTTTTTGTGTTGAGGTTAAGAGCTATGTTGAGAAGTGAGAAATTAATTCACTAAATGATGGATATTAAGTTTCAGTCTTCCTATTTTTCAGGCAGATGCTGATTTGGCATAGTGGTATGTTGTTCTGACTGTAGTGCATAGAGTCCTGGGTTCAAAACCTGCCAGTGAAATGCATGATGGTAATACAACATTTTATTCTAGCGACTTTACAAAATTATACAAGCAATGTTTAAAATGTGTCCCTGGTTTTTGACCTTTTGTCCCCCTCCCCCTAAAAAAATGAAATTGAAAATAAGTGTGAGACACTGTGCAAGATGCCTATGGCTTACACTACTGTCATTCTATTTATAGTGTGGGTGTGGAAGCAGACTTTTATGATGGAAAAGTTCTGAATTGGGCAGTTTTGTCATTATTGGTTCATGTGTTTTTGTTTCATTGCCTACAGTACAGATTACCTTCTGGATTTAAGTATCTTTGCTTTTTTTTCACTTGGAATAGCTTCTGTAGCTTACCTTGAACTAGCCTGAACTGTTTTTTAACTGATTGCTGCATTATTTTACAATCTGCACTTAAAGTTACATTTTAGTCGAATTTGATCGAAAGTTTGCTTGTTTGTTTGTTTGTTTAATTTAACTGTGGAGGCTGCCCACTAAAGTGTGCTAGCCTGTGTAACTAATTTATCACTGTTTCTGCATTTTCTGTGTTTCTACCAAAAAACAAAAAAATAATCCTTGTTTTCCCGCCTTCCTCGACTAGTTTAGAAAACAAACTACTGTCATTCTATTTATAGTGTGGGTGTGGAAGCAGACTTTTATGATGGAAAAGTTCTGAATTGGGCAGTTTTGTCATTATTGGTTCATGTGTTTTTGTTTCATTGCCTACAGTACAGATTACCTTCTGGATTTAAGTATCTTTGCTTTTTTTTCACTTGGAATAGCTTCTGTAGTTTACCTTGAACTAGCCTGAACTGTTTTTTAACTGATTGCTGCATTATTTTACAATCTGCACTTAAAGTTACATTTTAGTCGAATTTGATCGAAAGTTTGCTTGTTTGTTTGTTTGTTTAATTTAACTGTGGAGGCTGCCCACTAAAGTGTGCTAGCCTGTGTAACTAATTTATCACTGTTTCTGCATTTTCTGTGTTTCTACCAAAAAACAAAAAAATAATCCTTGTTTTCCCGCCTTCCTCGACTAGTTTAGACCAGTTTACAGGCATTGTTGTATTCTGGGCTGTGGTGTAGTTCCTGTGTTGTCCATTACCTTACTTGGATAGAAGGAAGTTTCTTTGCTCACCAGTGGGAGTGGGGAGCCTTGAGCAGCCTACCTGTCCTTGGGGGAAGTGACCTCAGCACAAGAAGCTGTAGTAATTAGTTGTTTTGGACCATTTCTAGCTGTTTTGTAGTTCACTGTTTAAAATCCGCGTTTGCACGGCTTTGCGCAGTCGTGCGCATAGCTCAGCGCCGGTGAAACAAGGTTAAACTTTTTCTGGCTCCGCCAGGTCTGCTCTTCAAATTTTCCCTTAAGGAAGCTCTACTCTTAGTATAACCAGACTACTCACTGTATTATAAGCCTAGCACTTGTTCTCAATACTTCTCTACTAAGTAAGCACTCTCGTACTAAGTAAAGCACTACACCTACTTACCACCCCTGTGAATACCCACTTCCCTTAAAGGTATACCACTCCCTTATACTGTTCTAGCATGTCAAGTGGTAGATTACTGGCGTCGTCTCCAGTTCAGCTGGTCAATCTGGGTATCTTGAGACAATGCTACAATTGTCTCACGTACACAGACAACCCTCTCCTCCTCCCAACAAACACAAATACATGTGAGAGATGCAACTATATAGCCAAACTGGAGGCTGAACTCTCTCAACTCAGGGCTGGCATGACCAGACAGGAGGAGATGGCAACCACACACACAACAATCCTAGTCCCACATAGACCTACCACAACTGCAAACCAAACACATAAAAACAAAAAGACATACTCGGAGGCTCTAATAAAAAAATTACCAAAACAACAGAGGCTCCCAAAGCAGACATCCAAAAATCCACCACCTCAAAACAAAACACATGCAACACATACTTCAATAAATCAGTGTGTCGAACAATCGCAGCCCTTAAGGCCAAACACCTTGCCTGATACACTAGTAATAGGTGACTCCATAGTCAGACACACTGATGTCCCACTGACCAGGCTGAACAAGGAGAAGGTGACTGTGAGCTGTCTATCGGGAGCTAGGATCCGCCACATAACACACACACTCAGGTCACTCCAAAGCAAGTACAAATATGACTCCGTCATTGTCCTTGCTGGTGTGAATGACCTGAGACGTACCTCCCTGGACTACATGAAGAGACATAGAGGAGCTCTCCGATTATGTAGCCCAGGCTGGTATGACCCTGATCCTGAGCAGCATCTTGCCCTCACGAAGAATGATACCACAATACAAAGACAAGATGATCAGCTTTAACAATTGGCTCAAGTACTGGTGTCATTCTAAGGGGATCCAATGTCTGTCTGCCTGGGATGATATGTTGGACAAGCCACGCTGCTTTGCAAGGGATGGCTTACACCTGTCACCGCTGGGCTTCCGGATATTGGCTAAGGCTGTTGCCACCCCCATAGTGCCTTTTTTAGGCAAGGCTCAAAAGACAAATCCACCTCCTTAGAAAACAAAAATGGAAAAAAACGAAGGGTAATCCTGCTCAATGCCAGAAGTCTAAATCTCAAAATTGCAGGCACTTGATGCACTCCTCAGCATGGAGAACATTGACGTCTGTGCAGTAACTGAAACCTGGTTCAAGGCTCCTGAGAGCACCCCGGCGCTACCAGGCTACACCTTTTATCATGCTTTTCGGCCCCAAAACCCGGGCCGAACCACAAAGGGAGGGGGAGTGTCCATATTCATAAAGGACACCCACACCTCCAGGTTAGTAGCAACACATGAAGCATCAGAGACCATACAGGTGCAACTAACCATAGGCAAAACTGCTATACAACTGGTAGCATGTTACAGACCACCCTCCCAATCTCAAGAACCCGACTCAGCCTTCCTGAATACATTGGAGGATATGAATGTATCACAAAATACCATCATACTGGGAGACTTCAACTACCCAAACATAGATTGGGTACATTATTCTAGCCCTAATACCCTAGCCCAAAGGTTCCTGGAATTCATAAATTCAAATGCACTGGAACAACTAGTCACCTCTCCCACTAGGGGAGATAATATACTTAATCTGATCATCACAAACATGGGGACAAAATGCTCCACACCGGAAGTATACCCCTCACTAGTGAGATCTGACCACAAACTAATCACCCTGGATATACATATCCCACCTCCATCCCCAGCAAAAAAGACCACAGTGAAAAACTTCTCAAAAGCAGACTTCACTCTTCTTAAGACTGAGATGGTATCCTTTAAGCCCACTGTGCCAGTGGATACCACATCCCACAATGCCGAATCCTTCACAAATGCTTTCTATGGACATCTCCAAGAATGCATGGATCATGAAATCCCAAACAAATCCAAGTCCCTCTCCATCAAATGTAAGCGTCCTGTCTGGTGGACCTCAGCCATAAACAAATTGTATAACAAAAGAAGGAAGCTACTGCACATCAGAGCGAAATCCCATGAAGGGAAGACATCTCTGATAAACATTAGCAGAAAACTACGTTCTCTCATAAAAACATCCAAGGCAAACTTTGAGAGAAAAATTGCTAAGGACACTAAAGATAACTACAAAGCCTTCTTCAGCTATGTTGGAAACCTGGGCGGAAACCCTCAGATATGCTCAGAGTTGGTTCACAACAACAAAAAATACACTGAACCCACAGATATTGCTAACATTCTGGCTGACAGGTTCAGTGCAAATTTCTCCCCTCCTTCACCCCCAAAAGAAGAAATACTTATCCCAGCTGAATGTAATCTCCCTGTCATCTCAGATGTCCAAGTGAGAACCACCCTAAACAAAGCAAAAAACACAGCATCAATGGGACCTGACGGTATCCCGGGGTGCGTGTTACGTGAACTCCAAGAGGAGCTAAACCCACACATAAAAAAGCTATTTAACCTTAGCCTTACTTCGGTATATGTACCTGAACACTGGCGTACAGCAAGAGTGGTCCCACTCCACAAGGGGGGTGCCTCTACAGACCCTGGAAACTACCGCCCCATAAGCTTAACTAGCCTGGTCTGCAAAGCTATGGAAAGAATCATTATGGGACTCATAAACAGAGACATAGGGGACCTGCAGACACTTGACCCCACCCAGTTCGGCTTTGTAAAGGGCAGATCCTACCTTTTAAACCTGGTTGACTTTTTCAAAACAGTCACTAGAGCCATTGATGAGGGCAAAGCAGTCCATACAGCATACCTGGACTTGACTAAGGCCTTCGACACAATACCCCACTCAGGCATCATAGATAAGCTAAACAGCTTAAAAGTAAACCCTTATGTCACTAGATGGGTTGCAAACTGGCTAAAGGACAGAACCCATAAAGTTAAAATCGCTGGAGCAATGTCAGACTCAAAGCCAGTCACAAGTGGTGTCCCACAGGGATCTGTCCTAGGACCCCTATTGTTCGGCATTTATTTCTCAGATGTTACAGCAAACAAGGGAGGGCTGTGGCTGACAAAGTTCGCAGATGACTGCAAACTAGGCGCCATAGTCGATACACCAGCAGACACACACATCCTACAAAAAGGCCTCACTGAAACGGACAACTGGTGCCGTAGTCACGGCCTTAAACTAAATGCAAAAAAATGTATAGTCATCCCTTTTGGAAAAAACAAAGTACCTACAAATTATCACATAGACAGCAACCCTCTGAGTACGGAAAAAGTAATCAGAGACCTAGGGACCCAAGTAGACAGCGACCTCTCATTTGACACCCACGTTGCCAAAGTGGTTAGAAAAACATTCTACCTTGCACACCTCATCATGAAGAGATTCACATCCAGATCCAAGGATGTCATTGTACCCCTATATTCCTCCCTCATCAGACCCATGATTGAGTACAATGCCCCATTTGGTATGTACCTCACCCGGCATTTGCAACAGCTGGAGAGACCACAAAAGTACCTCACCAAAAGGATCAAGGGTCTCCAACATATGTCTTATTCTGCCAGACTAAAGAAACTTCAGCTCTATTCAGTAGCATACCGCCTGCTCAGAGGTGATCTCTGCCTGACGACAAGGCCATGTCCAATCAGGATCTGATGGACATGCTCCACCTCAAAAACTCCAAATCCATCAGGACCACGAGAGCTAAAGACTTAAACCTCGGCACAAGTATGAATAGGACATGCTGGAGGGATAGATTCATAACCCAGAGGCTTCCCATGCTTTGGAACAGGATCCCAGTTCGTATTAGGCAGAGCCCCTCACTGACTCTCTTCAAGAGAAATCTTGATGAGTGGATGGGAGATCGTAAGTTTACCCCAGGGGTCACATCTGTGTCACTGCTAGACAGAGGCACAGTAAACTAATTCTATTAAATAAGGGGACCTTCACTGTGTCACTACTAGACAGAGGCACAGTATTCTAGATTTATTCTGTACATTTTTGTACCATTTCATGGGGTGGCAAAAGCCACATCACTATGGCTAGGCTTACAAATGCCCCAGGGCAGATAGCCTAGTACTATACTATGAAACTATGAACTATTACTGGTAAAATGTTCAAACAATAAATGTAAAATGTGCTCTAACATGTGTGTTGTATTATACAAAGAATATAATTTAATAAAGTCAGGAAGGTGTATAAAGAAAAGATCACATGTATGTTTCTTGTTTTGTGGGCAAGGGGCCAGTGATTTGAAAACAGCCCAAAGGTAATCTTTATCCACCACTGGCCAGATGCATTTTCTTTGGATGTGGCGTGGGTTTCAATGCTGTTTCAATGAATGTGAGTTTCAAGGGCAAAGAAGTTTTAATGTCAAGCCTATTTTCATTGTGAGACAGTAACACTATTGTTTTGTTTACCAGATGATGTCTTTTAGTGTTTCTGCATTGTTGTGCTGTAAAATGTAAAAATAAAATCCAAATCATTGTAGAAGTAAAGCAGTATGCATACATTAGTGTTTTTGGTAAATGGGGCAAAACAGCCAGGTAACGGGACATTGGAATGGCTGCAGGGGGACTCTGGTGCCATGTTTTGGTTGTCTGTTCTTCAGTTTGCGTTCGAAAGTTGGTATCCCACAATTCCATTGGAGTGGGTGGGGGTTACATAATTATGTATGCAAATTAGATGTTAATCAGCGTACAGATTTGTACCTATTTTTCATGGGCCTTGTCCAGATTTTTGATGTTTCCAGGTTGAGAGGTATGCTGCAAATTCCTGCAGCATGTTTTGGTGTAGTAACTCATCTGGAAGTACATCTTGCCAAACTTCTGTCTAGTAATGTCCTTTCTAAAAAGTACGATAATTGGATAACGATTTTCCATTGATACAATTCATGTAAATTTCAGTTAAAATACGAAAGAGCTCCACTTGCAAACTTTTTGAAACATTACAAGATGCAAAACTTACTTCTTTAGGAGAAAATACTAATGCACACTCTAATGTCTCTTTTTCTTCCAGCTCTACAGAATACAAAGATGAGGAATCTTGTTTGACACCTAGTATTAAAAATAACAGGTTACTTTGATTAAAATGCATATAATTTTCAGTAGTCACAAATACTGAGCAAACAATTAGACATCAGCACCCTTTTTATTATCCCATAGAATAATGTATGTTAATTGCAAATAGCTAATATAATACATGAGTACTACAAATAATAACAACATCAAAAAATACGTGTTATCAGGCCATTCTTTATGCGAAGTCAAACCTAGGCTGAAGCATGCAATGTTACATTGATAAAAATATGTTAAATACTTAAAAAATCTACTTCCAAATTCAAAGTATCTAACGTCTCTAGTGACATGTGGGTGGGTTACGTTCTGGACAGAGCACAGCTGATATCATCACAAGTTCTCAGACAAATCTTTGTTGACTAAAATGTGTGTGACTACAAAGACAGAGGAAGTGTGCTATCCATAAGGGTATTTTTAGATAACAGAGTTACATAACAATATCCTAAAAAAGTGCTCTGGAATACATTAGACATCAGATCAAAAAAAGAATAAACTACTAGTGGTAGATTTTTGCAAGCAACAATTTTTTTTAAATTAACCTTTCTACTACAGCAAAAGTTTAAAGTTACAACTAACACATTAACTGATTAATTAGAGTCATGCTGTGACTAAAATTTGTCAGTTTTAATCAGTGCCCTAATCCAGTAAACAAACAAAACAAATATACATACATACATAAATTAATTTCATTCATTAATTCATTTTCATTGCCTGCATATGCAGTTTAGCATCACAGAATGTCAGAGCCTACCCTGAAAGTAAAGTGCATGAGGCAAGATGCAGTCAGTAAACACAACACACCCACACAAAACAATATCACCAAAATCTCAAGACTTTCGCCAGCTACGTGTCTTTGGCATATGGAATGAAGCCAAAGAACATGGCAAAAATAAAGGTAGTACAAGGAGAATGTGCAAATTCCATGCAGAAGCTATTCTGGTTGAGAATTAAACCACAGGGTCAAACACTGGGGGTCAATGCTAGCCAGTGCACCACTGTAACCTTATCTAAAGATAAAGGTGAATGGTTTATTAAACTCAAGGATTACTAAATTTTTGCAATGGTCTCTATGACTGTGAAATGATTTAAGCCAACTGATCACTAAGAAATATTTCAGATATTGAAGCAAGCACACCAATTAAAACCTGAATTTAATACATCATGGTCTCCATCCTACTATACCATTACTGGTCCGAAAGGAAAGATGATAAAATCAGTAAATGAGAGAAGTATTGCTGGAAATGAATTCATCCTCAAGTCTTGGTGACTACCTTCACCAGCTGGACCCTGTTTTTTCACAAAATCTCACCAAGATAACACTGATATATAGACTGTATTTTATATAGCATATGTTATGGACAAAAGTAGGTTGTTAAAAAAATAAAGAAGATAGCTGGGTGCACAAGTCCCAGGATAAAAAAAGTGCCCAATCCTGGTAGACACACTGATACCAGGAATGGAAAAAAATGACAGTGTAGAATCCTCAAGACATGGAAATATTCCTACAATGGGGATAGGCCAGGCCCAGAGGGAAGATAGTCCCCCTGTTGTAGAATAAAGTAGCAGTCCACAAAAATCACAAAAACTGATAGGTCATTAAAGAGCCATACAGGCGATACAGCGGAGTATTGAGGATAAGAAAGAAATTATGTATTGTTACTATTATTCAAAAAGCCCAGAATTTCCAGACAAAAGATATAAGGAAAGATTAAGACAGAAATTAGAGGAAAGAAAAATATTTCCGCAAGAAAAACTGTCAGAAGCTTCAAATAAAAATTTGCTTTTGTCAATACAAAAGCTCCATGAAAGACACTATATAGTCAAAGAAACCTTGTGCCGTTTGGAAAAAGAAGTGACTGAGGAATTGAGAAAATTTAAAGAACAAAATTTAGAGACATTTGAAGGGTATAAAAAAGAAATGCGGACATGGGAAAGAAAGAGAGAACTGATATAGTGCAATATTTATGCAAAGCAGAAAGCCAAATTAATTAACACAAAAAGGCAGTCCCAAAGATATTGGAAAAGAAATATAGGCAAAGACATCCAGATATGGAAAATTTCACAATAAAAAAGAACAAGATCACAAATAGGGAATGTAGAACAGAAGATTAGTCAAGTACAAGTTAAAAATAGAAACTGAAGTTATGGAATATTTGTGAAGTAAAGGATTCATTGTAGAAAGTACTAACACAAACGATATCACAGTATGATGGAACAACTAGTACCCAAAGTAAGAAGAAACAAGAGTAGCAGGAGACATCTCAAGAGGAAATATGGACATAGGAAAAAAAAAGAGATATAATATGGTGTAATATTTATGCAAAGGCGAAAGCAAAACTAATCAATGCAAAAAGAACAGCACCAAACATAATTGAAGAGAAATACAGGTAAAGACATCCAGATATGGAACATTTTACAATAAAAAAAAAATAAAACAAAGAGGAAATGTAGAAAAGAGGATTAGTAATGGAGAAGTTAAAGAAATAGAAACTGAGGTTATGGATTACTTGCAAAGTGAAGGATTTAGTGTAGAAAATTTAACTCAGATAACAATACAACTGGATAGAGCAATGGATACCCAAATGAAGGAGAAACCAGTGGAGCAGGAAGTATATAATCAGTTGACATGTGAAGATCCTTTGGAGCCATCCATAGGAAACCAGTATAAAGGTTCAGTTGGAGCTATACAGCAAGGGAAAGAACAGGAAACTGTGGCAACTCTGACAGTCAATTTTGTGGAGTGATAGGCCAGTGAGTTCCCATATGAAAGAGCAATGGATGACACAAGGCGAAAATGAAGAGAACGTGGCACAAGAAGGAGGTCTGGAACTTTCTGTAGAATGCATGTAGGAAATGGCAAACAAAGAATGTGCCCTCAGTTTAGAAGAAAATTATCTAAGAGAAGAGTTATATATATTAAGATCAATGAAAGAAATAGATTGCAGAAGATCCAAAAGTTAGACGTCTGATAAAACAAATGAACACAGTAATTAGGACTGTCCATAGAGACTCATGCAATAGGATACATTACTGGGCAGACAAATTAATAACACAAAGTCCTATCACAAGAACACAGGGCAGTACGGAAAAGGACGGGGAAAAATCAAATGCCATCATGGAAGTATTGAATAGAGAAAACTATAAAGCAATTAAGACAAGAAGTGTCACTGTTAAGAGTATAGAAGATGGAACAGATCAACAAAAATACTCAGAAAGATAGATGTGATAAAAGCAATATGCAGTATTATAAGAGATCAGGATTTATCATGCACTATTGCAAATAATAAACTAAAAATATCAGCACAGGCAGAAAAACTTAGAAAATACACTGATAAATATAAAGGAAAAGTATAATATAATCAATTTCTTGATGACTCAGAAAAGTTTTAGACAGAATTGGGAAACAAGATAAAAGGAAATGAAAGACCATCAAAAAAAGAAATAGATCCATTTTGGAGGCATATTTATGAAGATCCTGTAGAACATAACAAAGATGCTAAATGGATAAATGAAATAAAAGAAAGAATAAGAAGTTCAAATGTACAAGATATGAAATGGGATTAAGTAACAGCCAGAGAGATTGAAACAAAGTTAAGAAAAGCCTCTAATTGGAAAAACCCAGGCCCAGACACAGTACCTAACTTCTGGCTAAAGTATTAACATCTTTGCATGAAGATTTAGCCATGAGTAAGAACTATTTAAATGCACACCCTAAACAGACACCAGCCTGGCTAACAGGAAAAATGATGCTTCTACTTAGTGAACCTGCAAACTACCTTAAAAACTATAGAACAATGACTTGCCTTCCGACGACATATAAACTATACACAGGAATTGATGCCGACAGAGTTTATAGTCACTTAGAAGAAAACTCAATTATGGAAATAGAACAAAAAGATAATAAAATAAAGTCATATGGAACAAAGCATCATTTGTTGTTAAATGAAGTCATAGTGGAGAACTGTAAAAAGGGGAAGAATCTAAGTATGGCATAAATAGACTTAAAAAAGCAGTTGACAGTATTCCACATTCATGGATAAAAGAGTGCTTAAAAATGTGTAAGATACACCTTACACTGATAAACTACATCACAGTGACCATGAAACAGTGGCAAACCACTCTGCAGTTAAGCAATGATAAAGGGCAAATTGTTATTGCAGGGCTAAAAATCCAAAGGGGGATATTCCAAGGTGACTCTCTTTTACCACTCTTTTGTTTTGCTCTTAACCCATTAAGCTGTCTACTTAACAGATTAGGTCATGGCTGTAATTTGACTCACAGAAAACAACAAATTGTAAAGACTCTCATCCTCTTTTTGTGGACAATTTAAAACTGTATAGTTCATAAGATGAGGAGCTGAAAGCACATCTGCAAGTGGTCAAAACTTTTTCAGATTATATCAGAATGTCATTTGGTCTTAAATGTGGAAAAGCAACCTTTAAAGCAGGAAGGTTGCAGCACCAAGATAACATCAGTTTGTGACAGGAATGTGATATATAAAAAACTTGAGCAAGAGGGAGTGTATAAATATTTTGGAAATGATGAAGAATCAACAATAAAACATGAACAAATGTGAATAAAACTCAATAAGGAATATTTTAGAAGGCTCAAATTAATACTAAAAACAGCAATGACATCTAAGAACAAAGTCCAAGCTATAAACCAATTTGCTCTTCCTGTCCTAACTTACAGTGTTAGAGTGCTGGCCCCAAAAGGTGTTGGATAGTTTGAAAGGAAAACAAGAAGGATGCTTCATGCTCATCAAATGATTTATAAAAATGAGTGCATACCAAGACTATATATTCCCTGTTCTGAAGGAGGTATGTGCCCCCTCAAAATTGATTACATGTATAGATCTGCAATAGTGGAACTACATACATATCTGCTGATGTCACAAGACCCAAATGTGGTGAAAGTTTTGAAACATGAGGTGAAAAAGTCTAAGATGACTTCCCTGTTTAGTTTAACAGAAACATACAAGTGTCAAGTGGGACTGGAAATCAAACCAGAAGTAGATAAAAATCAGGCAGCAACTGAATGTGCCAAAAAACACAAGTAAAAAATTTATGATAAAGGATCAGATGAGAAGCAAGAAATGTGGAAAATGCATAAATGTAGTTGCAAGTAAAGAAAACTCCTGGAACAACCTCATGTTGATTAGGATCAAAAGTAGGAATGGTTAAGGAGAAGCAAATTCAAACTAAAAGATGAAAGATTAATATTGGTGGTCCAAGATAGTGGACTACATGCACGTTGGTTTACAAAGTCCATTGAATATGTGTGAAAAACTGACAAATGTATTTTTTTATTTATTTATTTTTTTAAACAGAATTGGAAACAGTTGCACACCTTCTTACTGGTTGTGACATACTAATGGCAGAAGGACTGTATACTGAAAGGCATAATAATGTGGCAAGACTGTTGCACTGGGGATCATAGGTAGGTACTAGGCTATTGGCCCTAGGGCCTATATAAGCCTAGCCAAACGGTACCCTGGCTTTTGCCACCCAAGAAAATTATTTTCCTGTGCCCCTGTCAAGCAGAGCCAGAGACTTGATCCCCAGGGTGAATTTCCTATCTCCCATCCAATCATCAAGATTTTTCTTGAAGAGTACTAATAAGGAGCTTAGTTTGATATAGACAGGTAGTTTGTTCCAGAGTACGGGAAGTCCTCAGACAGGAATCTATCCCTCCAGCATGTTCTGTTTATTGTAGTAACAAGGTTTAGGTCCCTAGAACGTGTAGCTCGGAGGGATTGGGACTTCTTTACGTGGAGCATGTCCAACAGCTCTGGGTTTGACATAGCTTTGTATGTTAGCCAGAGATCACCTCTGAGTAGGTGATATGCAACAGAGTAAAGCTGGAGTTTATTGAGATGGTCTGCATAGGGCATCTGTTTGAGGCCAGTAATCCTCTTTGTGAGGTATTTCTGTGGCCTTTCCAGTTGTTGTGGATGTCTTGTGAGGTACATACCAAAAGGGGCGTTGTACTCTATAATGGGTCTAATGAGTGATGAGTAGAGGGGAACAATGAACTCTTTTTTTCCTGGATAAGAAACCTTTTGTGATGAGGTGTGCCATGTAGAAGGATTTCCTGACTACTGTGTCGATGTGATTATCAAAGGAGAGACTACTATCCACCTGTGTCTCAAGGTCTCAACACTCTTTCAGAGTTAAGTACACTACTGCCTATGTGGTAGTTTATGAGTACAGAGTTTTTACCCAAAGGGATGACAATGCACTTTTTGGCACTGAGCTTGAGGCCATGGCTTTGACACCAGGCATCTGTATCAGTGAGGCCCTTTTGTAGGATGTCCACATCGTTAAGTGTTTTGAATATGGCTCCTAGTTTGCAGTCATCTGCAAACTTTGTTAGTCAAAGACCTTCTGTGTTAGCCTGTACTTCAGAGAAATAGATACCAAACAGGAGAGGACCCAGACCTGAACCCTGTGGTACTCCACTTGTCACTGGTCTAAAGTTGGATTTAGAGTTTGCTACTTTCACAGTGTGGATTCTGTCAGTGAGCCAGTTGGCAACCCATCTTTTGACATAGGGATTTATACCTAGTTTAGTGAGTTTGTCTGTAATTCCAGACTGGGGGATGGTGTCGAAAGCCTTGGCGAGATCTAGATAGGCTGTGTGAACCACCTTACCCTCATCTACAGCTTTGGTGACCGCTTCAAAGAATTCTATCAGGTTTAGGAGACATGATCTGCCTTTTACAAAATTGAACTGGGTAGGGTCCAGAGTTTGGAGATTACCAATGTCATTGTTTATAAGTTCCATGATGATACGCTCCATAGCCTTGCAGACCAGGCTTGTCAGGCTAATGGGGCGGTAGTTCCCAGGGTCTGTGGTGGCTCCCCCTTTGTGGAGTGGGATAACCATTGCTGTGCACCATTCAGTGGGCACAAAGCCTGAGGTGAGGCTATGATTGAACATGGTACTTAGGTGGTGTGCCAGTTCGTTGTGTAGTTCATGTAGAATGCAGCCTAGGATGTTGTCAGGTCCCATGGATGCTGCGTTCTTGGCTTTGGAGAGTGTGTTTTTTACCTGTGCAGCTGTGATTACAGGTGCTTTGCATTCTTCCGGTATAGAGATGGGCCCTTTAGGGGATGAGAGAGGGGTAAAGTTAGCACTGAACCGATCTGCCAGGATGTTGGCAATATCAGTTGGTTCTGTATATTTAGTGCCATTGTGCTGTAACTCAGAGCAAATCTGAGTGTTGCCACTGACATTCTTGACATAGCTATAGAATGCTTTGTGGTTGTCTTTAGAATCAGTGATGATTTTGTTTTCATAACTAGCTTTGGAGGATTTTATGAGGGATCTCAGCTTCTTACTGAGGCTGACCAGGGAGTCCCTCCAGTCATGGGATTTTACTCTTTTTTGCAACAGTTTCTTTCTTCTGTTGTAGAGTTTGCTTATAGCAGGGGACCACCAGATTGGCTTCCTTTTTTTGGAGGATAACATCTTGGTTCTGTTAGGGATTGCACGATCCATGCACTCGTTTAAGTGCTTATAAAGTGCAATTGTATAGGATTCAGCAGTCATATCTCGATTGTCCATCAGCATGGGTGTCGTGAAGTTTGCCACTTCTGTCTTAAGAAGCGTGAAGTTGGCTTTGGAGAAATTTTTTACAGTGGTTTCCCTAATGGGGGGTGGGATGTGGATGTCTAGTGTGATTTGCCTGTGGTCGGATCTGACCAACGAGGAATTGACCTCTGTTGTTGAACACTGGTTGCCCATGTTGGTAATGACCAGGTCTAGGACACTGCTGCCCCTGGTGGGGGTGTGGGTAAGTTGATCCAAGACATTGGAATTTATAAATTCCAGAAAACGTTGAGCACAAGAGTTGGTACATGAGTAGTTTTTCCAGTTAATGGTGGGGTAGTTGAAATCGTCCATTATTAGGGTGTTGGGTTGTACCCTAATATTTTCCAGTGTATCAAGAAATGAGGTGTGGGAATCCTGGGGCATGGTGGGAGAATCTGTAGCAAGCTACAATTTGCATTGCGGTCTTGCCCAGAGCTAGTTGCACTTGGATAATCTCAGATGCATTATGCTGAGCAACTAGCCTGGAGGTGTGGATATCCTTAATGAATATGGACACGCCTCTGCCTTTACTGCTTCAGTCCAGGTTAGGTGGCCGAAAGGTGTGGTATGAATTATAGCCTGGTAATGCAGGGGTGCTCTCTGGAGCCTTGAACCAGGTCTCTGTCACTGCACAGATGTCGATGTTCTCCATTTTAAGGAGTGCCTCGAGTGAGTGCATTTTGAGGTTTAGACTTCTAGCATTAAGTAGCATTACCCTCGGATTTTGCTTGCTTGTACCTGTTATGGTGGTGAATTTGTCATTTGAATCTTGCCTAAAAAAGGCACTATAGTGGTGGCAAGAGTCTTAGCCAGTATCCAGAATCCCAAGTGTGACAGATGCAGGCCATCTCTGGCAAAGCATCGTGGTTTGTCAATCATGTCATCCCAGGCAGACAGATACTGGATCCCCTTAGAATGACACCAGAAGCTTAGCCAATTGTTGAAGTCAATCATTTTGTCCTTGTACTGTGGTATCATTCTGGGTAATGGCAGGATGATACTCAGGGCTAGGGTCATACCTGCCTGGGCTACAAGATCAGAAAGCTCCTCCATGTCTCTTTTCATTTAGTCCAGGGAGGTACGTCTCAGGTCATTCACACCAACATGGACAATGACAGAGTCACATTTGTACTTGCTGTGGAGTGACCTGAGTGCATGCATTATGTTGCGGATCCTGGCACCTGACAGGCAGCTGACAGTAACTTTTTCCCTGTTTAGCCTGGTGAGTGGAACATCAGTGTGCCTGACTATAGAGTCACCTATGACTAGAGTGTTGGGTACGTTGTTATGCCTTATGGGCTGTGGTTGAGTGGCACACTGAGTTTGTGGGCTATGTGTCATTTGGGTTGTGTTGGGGGGTGGAGGTTGCTTGCGTTTCTGCTTTGGCGGTCCCTGTTGCATGGGTAGATTTTTTTTGAGAGCCTCCGCGAATGTAGGTGTGTGTTTTGTGTTTCTATGTGTGTGTTTTGGTGGTGTAGGTTTTAAGGGACTATGTGATGAGTGTGGTATGGTGCAAGTGTTTACCTTCTCCTCTTGACTGTCTAGTCCAGTTTTAGGTGAAGAGAGCTTTGCTTCCACTTTGGTTATACAAGTGCATCTCTCACAGGTTGTAGTGTTGGGTGGTAGGAGGAGAGGGTTTTCTGTGTACATGAGGCAATTGCTGCACTGCCCCAGGATGCCCAGATTCATCAGGTAGACAGGAGAAAACACCGGGAGCTGACCCTTAGACTTGCCTGGATAGGTGCTTATTTATTAAGTACTAAATACTTGAGTGCTGTAGTAATTTGTAGCTTATTTAGTGCTTACAATGAGTTCTGAACAAGTGCTGAGCTCAAAGAAACAGATTTGAGTACTGAAACTAGAAAACTGGCTAGTTCTAAGAAGGCTTCCCTCCAACACAGAAAGGATTGGGGGCTCAGACGCTTACAAACAGTCCTGGATACAGCAAATCTGTATCTGGACTAGACAACTTATAGGAAAGGCAGGAAACAAGCATAGAAATTTTTTTTTTTTTTTGTAAAGTGGAAAGGGGAAAGAAGGAGCAGAAGCTAACTGGGTTGGCCTTCTCAAATGTTCTCCCTGGAATAGGTAGAATGAGGTAATGACATTAGACTGGCAGGAGTGTCCCAGATCAAATGTACAGTAGGGGCGGGCGACTGCAAAGCCACCAAGTATAAAAACAAGATACCAAGAGGGAGGGAGGGTAGGAAACAAAAATCAGAACAAACCCAACCAGATGCTTAGCAATTGTAAAAAATTCTACTTAATACCTTACACACAGTGAGTAAAATAAAAGTGCTATAAATAACTCAGAAATAAGCAAAAAACAGGATACTTAATGTTATATATCACAGATTAGTTAGCTCTGAGCCCTTCCTCCGATTAGCTCAGTGTGAAATGGCAGAAACAGTCACAAATTAACTTCTTAAGTAACAAAGTTGTAACCTGAAGCAAATTTAATTGACTACCTTAATTAACTAATTTAATTAAGAACTTTAATTTAATTTAATTAACTTTAACTTTTATTATAATGCAAACATTATAATATTGAAGTAGCTGAAAAACCACTGGAAACATGAGCCACAAAGCATCACAGAAAATGACGAAGTCTGCATCACATGGAATCATTCATTACCAACAGTTCAAAAGATAGATGTGAGAAAACCAGATACAGTGGTCCATGAAAAGAAGACAAAAGTACCACTGATCATTGATATCGTTACACCCATTGACAACAGTGTCTTGCATACAGAGAGACACAAAGTCATAAAATATCAGGATTTGCAGGCAGAAATGAGAACAATGTGGAAGAAAGATACCAACACAGTTCCAGTAGTAGTAGGAGCAATGAGTCTTATAAAAAAATCTACAATCATATTTAGATATGTTACTAATACTTGTAACTCCATACGAATTGCAGAAGGAGTAATTACTGGTCACATTGCAAGTGCTACAGAGAACACATCTGGCTAACATTAAATATAGAAACAATACTAATTTCATGAACTTTAATCGTACTTTGACTTAGGAATGGGGTCCATTCCCATCATGGCATTAGAAATCCAAAAGACTTAGAGAAATTTAAAAAAAGATTATACCATTACACACTATATAGACTAAACTATACCACTGAACTAAATTCTTAAGTTTTCTAAACTTTTCATATGAGTTCAACACAAGCTCTATCAAATGTAAGTAAACCCCACCTCAGTATACAGACATGCACTTTTTTTAAACATCCATTTCAGCTACTTACTAATTGGACAGTATAGTTGTATAAGTAAACTTACCATAACAGTAGATGTTTGAGTGGTCACTGTGGCAGTAACCTTAGCTATATGGGTTATATCCAACTAAGGATATAATAGCCTGACAGCTTTCAAAGCTTCAGAGCACCTCCCATGTACCCAAACCTCAGCTGACTAAAAAGACAGGTTTGGATGCTAAGTCCTTCAAAGCTTTCATTTGACAGAGAAAGTGAGGTTAAAGCCATGACAAAGACAATGCTAGGAAATTAAAAATAAAGGTTGCCACCCTGACAAGAAAAAAATACAAAAATAGAAAGGCATGAGTGGCAAAAGGACAGAGTAATTTTCCTTAAGCTTCACTCGCCTTCTCAGATTTTAGTCTAGCCAAACAGGTTTGCTTTCTCATCCAACATTCAAAATGGGCATGAACATCACCTCTAAGCATATCTCTGCAAATAAGAACTTTGTTGAACTCTCAGACACACAGACATTTAATAAAATGTTGAATAAGCGCCAGTCTGTTACACTTGAGACAAAGGGTTTGCTTTAAGGGCTTCACAAAAACAAGAAGTTATTAGTACTAAATGTTAACTTACATCAATCTAAAGTGAAAAAACAAGAGCTAGTGGCTCAAACTCAACATCACACTAATAACTTACTAAAGAATGATTACTCAGCTACATCTATTTGCTGCATGGTTCATAGGTTCACAGGTAGGTACTAGGCTATCAGCCCCAGGGCCTATTCAAGCCCAGCCAAAAAGGTACCCTGGCTTTTGTAACCCAAGAAAATTATTTTCCTGTGCCACTGTCGAGCAGAGTCACAGAAGTGATCCCCGGGGTGAATTTCATAGTTCCCATCTAATCATCAAGATTTTTCTTGAAGAGTGCTAATGAGGAGCTTTGTTTGATATAGATAAGTAGTTTATTCCAGAGCATGGGAAGTCTCTGGGACAGGAATCTATCCCTCCGGCATGTTCTGTTTATTGTGGTGACAAGATTTAGGTCCCTAGAGCATGTAGCTCGGAGGGATTGGGATTTCTTTAAGTGAAGCATGTCCAACAGCTCTGGGTTTGACATAGCTTTGTATGTTAGGCAGAGATCACCTCTGAGTAGGCGATATGCAACGAAGTAAAGCTGGAGCTTTTTGAGACGGTCTGTGTAGGGCATCTGTTTGAGGCTGGTAATCCTCTTTGTGATGTATTCCTACCGCAAGTACAGCTACACAGCCTGATACACCAACTCCTACAAACACACACCTGCCTACCAGGCCCCCCAACTCTCTCCTGATAGCTCATTTTAACATTCGTAGCATCAATAATAAAGTTGCTCACCTGCATGTCCTTATAGATCTACATTCTTTTGACATCCTCCGTCTGTCTGAAAATGGCTTAATCCATCAATACAAGACAGTGTAGTTCTACCCCCTGGCGACAATATCCTGAGACTTGACCGTAATACTACGAAAGGTGGAGGCGTAGTCATACTTTATAAGAATGGATTACAAGTTAACTCGCTAGACCCCAAACCTCCACTTTCCAACAATGCAGAGATTCTTCTATCTAAGAATCAGCTTAACAAATGTAAAGCCATATAGTCTATGTTCCCCCAGGCAATAACACCAACATATTAGAGGCTATCCTCAGCTGGCTCTCAAGCAACTACCCCCAAGAAACCATAATACTTGGAGACTTTAACATAAACTGGAACTCCTGTATATCTGAGCAGCCTTCTACTCATATCAACCTATATGGTTTTACTCAAACTATAACATCCCTTACCCGTACTAATAAACTTAACAACAAAACAAGTACCCTTGATTGGATACTCACTAATACTCCCCAACAAAACTATAAAACAGGCACCCTCCCAGAGGACATAAGTGACCACTTGCTTACCTATCTAATCCGATATAAAACTGAATTCCCAAATTCAACCATCTGCAGAACTATTCGTACTAACAAATATTTTAACCCTGCTTACTTTCAAACTGAACTAAGCACCTGTGACTGGTCACCCCTGAAACACCTCCCACTAGATGATGCAGTTAAATACTTTAATTCGAAATTCCTTTATGTCAAAGGAAAAAACGTCAAAGACCAATACACGTAAGGTTCAGTTAAGACATATTTAATTACTTGCCGCAAGGAGACAAAAACATGCAAATACAAGGATTTGTCTAACTACTAACAGGAAGTATTCTTATTCTTATACTGTTTTACAAGACATAGCCTTCTATGACTGACGTAATCAAACACAACTTTCAGTATTGTTCTACAGCAGATGTTACTCAGATTTTCTGCTGACATGACTAGATTTGTGAGAAACGTTTGAGAAAAACAACCTGGCCTTGGTGGGCGCTAATTCGTTTACAGGCTTCTATTGTACAGTGTTACATTTCAAGGTACTCTTCTAACTCAGATACAAGCAAATGCTGATTGCAGTTCATATTTTCATACAGGCTTTGTCCTAATAATCTATAGCTTCTACAGCTGTGTATTTTCTCACAGCACAAACGGAACTTCTTGTCTAAGCTTCATATAAGTATTGTTCTATTCATTATTTTCCTAACATAAGCAGGAATCATCTGCTTCTCAGTAAATTTCCAAGGCACAAGCAAGATTGTACAGATTTATGCAGTATGAAATAGAATAAATGTGTTAACCCTTTTCAAGCTCTAAATGCACTAAGCATATTACTAATACACACATTAACGCATATTTTTCTGACATTCTCCCCTTTTAATACTTTTATTCTACTTTCAAAATAAGCATAAACAGTTTGTTTTCTTCTCCTAACCTCTTTCACTTAGGATTTGCAGTTAAGAGAGTCATTCAGTTTAAACTTGTGAAAGCATTTTCAATCTTTTAACAGTTCTTCAAACTCAGTACTTTGATATAAGGTTTCAGAAACTGACATGTCTATAAGATCTTTAATCAGTCTTTTCATGCAGGGGATTCCACAACAAACACATACTCCCAGTAGGAGCATTCCTACACAAATGGCAATCAGGATGTTCATTAGGATGGTACCCCACTCCCCAAACCATTTCTGGAAAAAGTCCATCAGTGGGTTTGGGCCTGGTTTGGTCATGGCCGACACTTGCTGAATTACCTCAAGATGATTGTCTATTTCGTGTTTATGGTCAAGAATATACGAACAGCATTCTTCTTGGATTAAAGCGCAAGTACCACCTCTCGCCGCTAGGGTGAAGTCGAGAGCCGTGCGGTTTTGAAGCACTACAGTTCTCATAGCATTCAGTTCATCAGTCACCAATTCGAGAGCGGAAAAAGTTGTATTACTCATTACTTCGAGAAGTTTTGACAGTTTTCTCAGCTCCCAGATCGATTTCACTGCTCCATATGCCGGTAATATGCCTGCCCATGATATAACGCTATCACTCAAGTCCATATGTGTCAGTCCTTTGCCTATGGAATGATGGTCTTTCCAATGCGCATCGATTTGTCCCACTGGATTTACAGGTTTCTTGATGACCTCTCGGACATTTTGAATTTTTCCTCGAGGCAAAACTGCAGTGTGTCGTATGGCCGGAACCAGGTAACCCAAAAAACAACTGCCGGACCAATTCTCAGGTAACAATTTGTATGCCTTTCTGCCACACACAAAATAACAATCCTCTACTTTAGTAGTAACCTTGCTATGAATATACACTCACCCTGCATGAAACATTTTTCTATCAATTATAGACAGTTGTTTATAAAGAACAGAATTATGTTTTACTTCATCAAGTGTTTTGTGCATCAATCCACGAAATGAATCATAGTTTGTATTACAATAAAGATCTACATTGTTACCTTTAGTGTAACATTTATAAGGAACAGTCACATTGCAATTGCTCCAACCCACCTGAACAGTATCATTATTATAAAAACACACAGTTCCCTTTTGTAGAACAGACAAGTGCAATGCTATTTTATCTTGTCATGTAATGGTTGAGGTATCATAAATCAAGTTCTCCCAGGTCTCACTGACCCCTAGGGGGACTGTAGTCATTAATAACCCCCTGTATGCTGTCGGCAAAGCTGTGCAAATCCAGCAATTCGAAACATTGAACGTCTCAGCATACACATATTTAATTGCCTGGTAAGTGTTAAAGTTTGGATGCCAATCTATGAGTAATGCTTCACATTTATTCAGTTCAGTCTGTGTGGCTGGGAAAAGGAAAGGCCACAATAAAAAGATTATTGTCACTAGTACAGTTAACAGGATGATTATGCAATACTTCTGAGGAAAGGGTTGTTCTGCATTCCTGTTTCTTCTGGACTCTTATCATTTTTACTCTTGGCATGTGACAAGATTTTTGTCCAGTTCAAAGTTTTACAGTGCGTCAGGTGGATCCAGGAGGCGCGCTCCGCTATCTTGACTGCAGTGGGTGTTGACATAAGCACTTGATATGGACCTTCCCACTTTGGTGATGCCCAGTTCTTTTTCTTTACTGTCTTCACCCAGATCCAGGTAACAGGGGACACTGCCACTTTTGATGGTCTGGTTCGTTCTTTATCTGAAACAGAATTTGACTGCAACAAATGTTTAGAATTTAACAAGTTTTGCATGTACTCAGCTAGTGTACTGTCAGCTTCCTGGTCTGTGGGCATGAGAGATTTCCACTGAGGTATATAATAAGCCCTTCCAAATAATTTTTCAAAAGGAGTCAATCCTTTTGCATTTGGGACAGTTCCCATGCTCAACAGTGCCAGGGGCAGACAGTACACCCAATTTCTCTGTGTTTCTACTATTAACTTCCTTAGCTTATTCTTTAAAATCCCATTATGCCTCTCTACTAGCCTTGCAGATTGTGGGTGATACGCACAATGATTTTTTTAAAGAAATACCAAACTGTCTACTTAACTGTTGTATGGTCTGGTTTACGAAGTGTGTGCCGTTTTCACTGTAGATCCTTTCCGGAATGCTGAATCTAGGGATGATTTCTTTAACAAGAACTTTGGCCACTGTTGCTGCGTCTGGATTTTTAGTCGGAAAGACTTCCACCCATCTGGAAAACATATCTACAATGACAAGACAATACTTCTTATTTTCACATTTATTCAACTCTATGAAATCCATACAGATAGTATGAAACGGATACGGTGGTGTAGGGAAACTTCCTTGCTTGGGCTTTAACGCTCCTTGTGCATGATGTTTATTACAAACATGGCACATCGAACAGAATTTTTTTTAGAGTAATTTAAGAATCCATATGTCGTGAACACTTGGTTCACCAGCTGTACCATCCCCCCTGTTGAGACATAACACTGCCCATGGCTCAACAAAGCTGCATATCTAAACAAATTAGACGGCAATATCAGTTTCCCTTCTTTAGAGATGTACAGCCCCTTTTCGAGAATTGCTCCTCGTTTTACCCATCTTTGTTTTTCAACTTGCGTAGTAAGTGTCTGCATTGTCTTTAACATTTATAAGTCTAAAATCTCAGAGGGTTGTAATTCTTCATTCAAAATAAATACTTCTGAAGCTGCCTGCTTTGCAGCTGTATCAGCTCTCGCATTACCTTTTGAAATCCTGTCCTGTTGCTTGGTATGAGCTGTGCATTTACAAATAGCTACTTTCTGAGGTAACTGAATAGATTCTAAAAGATCCAAAATAAACTGTGCATGATTGATTGGTTTGCCAGTAGATGTTATCATTCCTCGATTTTTCCACTGTTGCGCAAAAACATGTACAGTAGAAAAAGCATACTGGCTTTCAGTAAAATGTTCACACATTTACCCTTTGCTAAGGTACATGCCCGTGTCAAGGCAATCAATTCTGCTGCCTGTGCAGATAAATTGTGTGGTAAAGATTTCGCTTCTATAATCTCAATATCAGAAACTACTGCATATCCTACTAGGTTCTGTCCTGCAGGACCCCTTTTGCATCAGCCATCCACGTAGTATGTCACCTCGGCATCATCCAAGGGAACATCCGTAAGGTCTTTTCTAGGCAGTGTCTTTTGCTCAATCACTTGCAGACAGCGGTGTGGTGTGCCATCTGCAGGGGTTGGGAGCAAGGTAGAAGGGTTCAAAGTCGTACATTATTCAATTGTCATATGAGGTTGGCTCAACAATATAGTCATACAGGAAAGATGCCTAGCAGGGGAAAGATATGATACCTTCTCTTGCAGTAAAATAATCGCGACTGCATGAGGCACTCTCAATGTGAGAGGGTGGAACAAAACTACTGAGGCCGAAGCCTGTACTGCCATTGCAGCTGCAACTACTGCTTGTACACAGTGGGGTAAAGACTGTGCCACTGGGTCCAGTTGTGATGAATAATAAGCAATAGGGCATTGCTTGTCCCCATGCTGCTGTGTTAATACTGATGTCATATAACCTTGCTTACAATCTACAGTTTGGAAAAAACGTTTATGATAGTTTGATGATCCCAAAACTAATGAGGATGCTATTAACTGTTTCAGTTTGCAGAAAGCAGATTCTGCTTCTGGTGTCCATTGTAACAAATCCTGTGCTGCCATAGGCTTTTTATAAATCAGGTTAGTCAACGGTGCAGATTCCAAGGCATAGTTTGGAATCCAACTCCGACAAAAATTAGTCGTACCCAGGAAGGACATCATTTCCTTCTTGGTAGTGGGTTTTGGTGCTTGCAAAATTGCTACTTTTCTGTCCTCGTCTAATGTCCTACCCTCCTTGGATATTACATATCCTAGGTATTTAACTTGTTTTTTCCAAAGCTACAGTTTATTTTTGTTTACTTTATGTCCTTCAGTGGCTAAAAATTGTAATAGCGCTATGGTATCTTCTTTACAGTCTTGCCGGGTGGGGGCCGCCAGCAGGATATCATCAACATAAAGCAAAATCTGGCTACCTCTTGGTGGGATAAATCCCGCCAAGTTGCTTGCCATTTCTTGTGAGAATATTGTTGGACTTTCACAATACCCCTGGGGTAGTCACGTATATGTATACCTTTTCCCTTGAAATGCGAATGCAAACCAATACTGGCTGTCAGGGTGTATCGGTATCGAGAAGAACGCATTGCTGATATCTACCACAGAAAAATATTTCTGTTGAAGTTTTAAATCATTCAACAGGGTGTGTGGGTCTGGCACCGTAGGTGCCCTTGGCATTACTGCGTCATTTACAGCTTGTAAATCTTGGACCATACGCCACTCTCCATTCGCTTTCTTAACAGCTAATAAGGGTGTGTTACATGGTGAGTCAGGAGATTCCACCAGTACCCCTTCCTTAAGTAAGGCTGCTATAATAGGTTTGATTCCTACCTCTGCATCTTTTCTTAAGGGATACTGTCTTTTTTGTGGGCTAAATGCTGACTTTGGAGTAATAGTAACTGGTCCCGCTGTACGAATAAGTCCTACATCTGATTTTCCTGTTGACCAGAGAGTTTCTGGTATATTCTGTAAGGCATTCTCTTCCTCCTTCAATAGGAGTGCTAATCAGCTGTCCTTGCTAGACTGCAAGTGTACAGCTGGGTGGGTCTGAGTTATCCAATTCAGCTTCTGCATTTGTATTCCCTGTTCTGACAGTTCTAACTCTGTCTGTTTTTCCCATTTTGTGACTTTTTCTCCTAAGTCTACCCATTTTACATTCTTGTCCTTAGTTAAGCTAACATGTGGTAATCGATTAGATTTATAGAGTGCAAAAAACTCCTGGGGCAATGAACAGCTGGCTACACTGTTCCCTTCCATGTCCCAGTACAGATTACATAATATCAATCTGTTTGCATGATTTCTAAACAATTCTTGCTCATATTCCTTATCAGGTCCTGGTGTGTTACAATAATACAGAGTACAGTGCAACAAATGTTGTTTATCAATGTCAAGGGAGGGGAACTTGCTGATGGCTACATTCATCAACTCTTCGGTCACTGCCCCTGGACCAGTTGTAACCAAGTCCTGGCTGTACCAATAAAATACTTTACCCTCCGTTTGCACTGCAAAGGTATCAATTTGTCGCTGTGCTTCCATACCCTGCATAGTCAGAACTACTGCTATACCAAATAGCTGCATAAGGTCTCTGCCCAGGAGGTTTACTGGGTATTTTGCAGAAACAACAATTTTGCTTTTCTGGGTCAATCCTGAAACAGGATCAGTTATCACAATATTATGGGAGAGGGGCTCCCGATACAGCTGTCCATTAGCTGCTTTCACTAATGTGTAATCAGGTGACTCTGAGTTTTCTGGCAGTTTGGAGGGATGTATCAGGGTCCGTGATGCCCGAGTCACACAAGAATCTGACTTCCCTCCCTTCTACCAGGAGTGTAACTTCTGGTTTCGTGTCTGCTAAATAGAGCTCTAAGCTCAATAAAGCCAAATCTAATGTGACTTCCTCTATTTCTTCTGTCACATTCTCTACTCCCTCTATCACATTCTCACTTGTCCTTTCTCTGCTATCCTCTTCTAGTGATTCCTGACTATCATATAGTCAGTCCTCACCCTCCTTATCTTCCGTGGTTGATTTCTTGTTTTTCTTGCAATCCCTTGCCAAGTGTCCCTTCTCACCGCATTTAAAACATTGACCCCTTTTCTTTTGCCCTTCAAAGTCCTCTGATCGCTGATCAGATTGTTTGTTTCCCTGGGCATTTCTCTTGCCTTTTTTCCCAGACTGTACTACATAAAATTCTGGTCCATCTTCTACAGAAAATACTTGGGCTTTCTTTTTCTTTTTGCTATTAAAATGCCTTTCGGCATGCCTAGCATATTCAAGTAATGACTGTAACCTGCTTGTACGATGATCTACCATGTGCTTTGGAGTAAAGCTGCTTATGGGTGCAATACTGCCTTTTAAAAGTGCATTCTTTAACTGCTGCTCATATGGGGAATCGTGCGTCTGATCTTCAGGAACCTGCATTCCGCAATGGTTATTAAAACATTCTAATAGTCTGGCATAATATCTGTCAATAGTCTCACCTTCTTGTTGGATGCATTGATTAATGCAAGTCCAGTCTGCCCTAGGCTTCCATTTCTCAGAGATGCGGTCTGTAAGACCTTTCACTCTGTTGTCTAATTCTGTGCTGCTATGTGGGAGGGGCCTGAGCGCAGCGTCACAGGGATTCCAGTCGCCACTAATCATGTGCCAATCTGGTCCCACAATTTGTCTGACTACTTTTTCTACCTCTTCTCTGTTTGAATTATAACTTAGCCTCATTCCTTGCAAATCTTCTAAAAACTTTCTAAAATTAACTTTTGGATGGGGAATTCCTTCAGTGGCTTTCCGGATGTCTTCCGGAGTCCAGGGTCTATACACTAGAATAGTCCGGTTCTGACCTTCTTGCCCTGCCTGAGGATTAGGCACTTCTATAAGTGGGCATATTTCTTCTTCACTCATAAATCGTGAATTTCTACCCATTTGATATAACTCAATGTCCCCTTTTGAGTTTCCTGCCCGTGTTCGAGACCTGGTCTCGACGGGATCTCTAATAAACGGTTTCGCTTTTGTAGTGTCTCTACTTACAGTGACAGCAGGATATCGCAGGGGTGGACTAACTTGTTCACTTGCTTCATACTCTGGTAAGGGAGGCGGAGGGGATAATGCTATTACTAAGTTATTGTCCTCCTTATCTAAAAACATTGCTTTTGAATTATTATTCTTTTGTTCCCTTCGGTTTACTTCCTCACTCCACCTGTGTGCCTGAGGAATTCCTAATTGACGTTGCGTTTTTACCCGACCTTTAGAATCGGTTTTAAGCTGTTTGACAAGTTTGACAAGTGAGGATTTTTCTAATTTACCATCAAATTCATACTTTTTAACCCATTTTGAGTAGTATTTAATATTGTCAGCACGCTGTGACTGCATGTATTTTGCATCTTCGGTTAACGGCGGATTTTGGGATCTTTTTGTACAATTATTACCCATTTTGTTCTACCCTTTAAATCATTACGTAACTCCTTATTTTTAACATGGTACCACGGATTTTGTTATAGTCTCTTCAGAATGACTGCCTACCTGCTGTTTCCCTGATCTATGACAAGACAGCAATCTTTTTGTCCCTGACTTGTATAAACAAAGTCTTAACAAAATAAATTCAAATCTAGTCCCTGATCTAAAACAGAAGAAAAAGGTAGATTCACCTTACCTGAGCCTTCGTGATTGATCACCTGGTTCGAGTAAACCTGTCCTTCAGTCACAGATCAGAAAGTGGCTGGCCTCTTTTGTACGACAATTCAGTCGGAGGGCTTTTCAACTAAGAAGAATCAATGAGGTTTTTTCCCCGTACAGTTTCAAGCCACCTGGCCTGTCTGATCAGAGGTGAAGTGAGGTTTTCCGGTCCGAAGGACCAATCTGTTAAAGGAAAAAACTTCAAAGACCAATACACGTAGGTTCAGTTAAGGTATATTTAATTACTTGCCGCAAGGAGACAAAAACATGCAAATACAAGGATTTGTCTAACTACTAACAGGAAGTATTCTTATTCTTATACTGTTTTACAAGACATGGCCTTCTATGGCTGACGTAATCAAACACAACTTTCAGTATTGTTCTACAGCAGATGTTACTCAGATTTTCTGCTGACATGACTAGTTTTGTGAGAAACTTTTGAGAAAAACAACCTGTCCTTGGTGGGCACTAATTTGTTTACAGGCTTCTATTGTACAGTGTTACATTTCAAAGTACTCTTCTAACTCAGATACAAGCATATGCTGATTGCAGTTCATATTTTCAAACAGGCTTTGTCCTAATTATCTATAGCTTCTACAGCTGTGTATTTTCTCACAGCACAAACGGAACTTCTTGTCTAAGCTTCATACAAGTATTGTTCTATTCATTATTTTCCTAACATAAGCAGGAATCATCTGCTTCTCAGTAAATTTCCAAGGCACAAGCAAGATTTTAACTAACAATACAAGGTCAGAAAGCATCTGCAGTTTGTACAGATTTATGCAGTATGAAATAGAATAAATGTGTTAACCCTTTTCAAGCTCTAAATGCACTAAGTATATTACTAATGACCACACATTAATACATATTTTTCTGACACTTTCCATTCCAGATTTCCATACCCCATTACGCAAAGTTAGAATCAGAACTAAACCAGCACCATGGCTCACCAAAACTACCAAGCAGAAAATCTTCCAAAGAAATAAACTATGGGCCAAATAGCGTTCAACAAAAAGCCCCCCCAGATCACTTACAATTCAGACAGCTAAGAAACGAAACAAAAAAGCCATATTGTCAGATAAAAGAAACTATTACTGCCAGCTTCAACAACCCAACCTAAATAATCCTCAAAAATTCTGGTTAGGCATCAATAACCTCCTACACCCCACACATTCATGCACTCCTACTCCCTCTGGTTCTGTTCACAACAATCCCATCCAAACAGCCGACTCATTTAACACATTTTTCACTGAAACAATCCAATCCCTAGCCAACCAGTTGTCCCCTAGCACCTCATGCTCTACCACATCCTCTACCAATTATCCTCCTCTATTTCATTTTCAGCCAGTGCCCACATCGCTCATCTGTAACCTCATCCAGAAACTTAAATCCACCACACTCTCTGCAGATCTATTACCTGCAGAATACCTGCAAAAAGCTGCTAAAGTCATAGCCTGCCCCGTATCCATCCTCATTAACAGAACTATTTCTGAAGGAACTATCCCCTTAATCTGGAAGGTCTCTCGCATCATCCCCCTGCACAAAGGTGGTAACTCCAAGGAGTTCTCCAACTACCACCAAGGAGTTCTCCAACTACAGGCCCACAGCCATACTATCACCTTTGGCAAAAATAATGGAGAAATGCATTCATTTACAACTGTTAACCTACCTGCTTAAAAACAATTTACTAGCCACCTGTCAACATGGCTTTAGACCATTTCATAGCACCACCTCTGCTCTCTTATCCTTTACTAACTGCATTAATAGTAATTGTAATAATGACACTCTGTCCTCAGCCCTTTTTATCGACCTGTCTAAAGCATTTGACATGGTTAACCACCACCTCCTCATAGACACACTCAAAAACTTGTCACTGGATGCCCTTACTATACAGTGGTTCCAATCATACCTAGATAATAGGCAACAGGCTGTACTATGGGATAATACCTAATCTTCCCACCTCCCAGTTTCCCTAGGTGTCCCTCAAGGATCCATATTGTGTCCTTTACTCTTCTCCATCTTTACAAATTACCTCCATTCTGAAATTCCACAAGCTGACTGTATCCAATACTCAGATGACTCCACACTCATATGCTTTGCTAGTTCCCAATCAGAACTTCAGTCACTAACCCAAAAGACCTTTAGCACAGTTGAAAACTGGCTCCTACATAGGTGTCTTATCTTAAACCCCAAAAAAACTAAAATGCTACTATTCACCCCCACCCGCAGAACCTCCCCACTTAACTTTTCTGTCACTTCAAATAATGGAACTATAATATCTCCTGAGCCAACCACCAGGCTACTCAAAGTACTAATAGATAATAACTTGTCTTTTGAGCCTCACATTAATAACAACATAAAAACAGTGAATAAGAAACTAGGTTCCCTCTCTACAGGATCAAACCCTTTCTAACTCCTCTAGCCAGGGTCACCATTGCTCACATCCACCTTATCTTTACCCTGCTCTATGCCTCCCCTATCTATACCAAAATATGCAGAAGTAATCTGAGCAAACTGTCATCCTCCTACAACAATATTTCCAGATTTGCAGCTGGGTCCTCCTATAGAACTCATCACTGTATCAATCTGAATCAACTTGGATGGTTAGAATTGCCAAATCTAGTACTTTCCAATCAACTAATAGTAGCCCACAAGATCTTGTATCTACCTCAAAATACACTCATACTTACATCCCTAGTCACCTATAACAATGTCAAAACCTTAAGCTTATCTAACAAACTACTTGTACAAATATCTAAATCCAACAATTCAGCTGGTGACACCCTGTTCACTAATACAGTAGGTAAAACCTGGAACAGCCTCCCAAGTCAACTAACCTCACTATCCTCCGTTAACCTATTTAAAAGCAAGCTCAAACCTTACCTCAAGTCACACTGGCTATGCCCCTGTGATAACCCAGACTAACCACCATACCCTTTTCTAGACTCCCCTGATTCTTAGCCTCTTATGAACATTATCTTGTGTTTACTCACCTATAATAGTGTGCTTGACCATTCTGAGGATTATTCCTCATGTAAATATGTATACACAATTGAATAACTAACCATTTTCATGTAAGACCAGAACTCTTGTGAGACTGAACATTATAAATGTATCCTTGTACTTTGCTTTTGAATACACTATCCACTTAACACTAGCATTTTTCTTTTGATATTTTTGTGCGACTTTAGAATCTATAGTATCTCTTAGATATAATTTGCATTATTAATACAAACTACTGTTGCATCTAGGTTTATTTACATCAGGTTTTTCCCTATTGGAATACAGAATATAAAATCCTAGATATGTAATATGTTATAAAGCTTTGTATTGTACCAATCTCTATTGTAAGTATCATTGTCTTGGCCTACTTTTCTTGTTTGTGGAGCTTTTCTCCCTGGGTCTCCACTGAAAATGGACATATATCCAGCTGGACTAGCCCGGTCAACAAATGTAAAACAAATAAATAAAATAAAATTTCTGCGATCTTTCCAGTTGTTGTAGATGTCTTGTGAGGTACATACCAAAAGGGGCGTTGTGCTCTATAATGGGTCTAATGAGTGATGAGTAGAGGGGAACAATGACCGCTTTTTTTCTGGATGAGAAACCTTTTGTGATGAGGTGTGCCACGTAGAAGGATTTCCTGACTACTGTGGAGATGTGATTATCAAAGGAGAGACTACTGTCCACCTGTGACCCAAAGTCTCTTATCACACTTTCAGTGTTAAGTATACTACCGCCTATGTGGTAGTTCATGGGTACAGAGTTTTTACCAAACGGGATGACAATGCACTTTTTGGCACTGAGCTTGAGGCCATGGCTTTGACACCAGGCATCTGTCTCAGTGAGGCCCTTTTGTAGGATGTCCACATCATTAGGAGTTTCAATTGTGGCTCCTAGTTTGCAGTCATCTGCGAATGTGGTTAGCCAAAGACCTTCTGTGTTAGCCTGTACTTCAGAGAAGTAGATACCAAACAGGAGAGGACCCAGGACTGCTTCAAAGAAGTCTATCAGGTTTAGGAGACATGATCTGCATTTTACAAACCCGAACTGGGTGGGTCCAGAGTTTGGAGATTACCAATGTTTTTGTTTATAAGTTCCATGATGATATGTTCCATGGCCTTGCAGACCAGGCTCGTCAGGCTAATGGGGTGGCAGTTCCCGGGGTCCGTGGTGGCACCCCCCTTGTGAAGTGGGATAACCGTCGCTGTGCGCCATTTAGCAGGCACAAAGCCTGAGGTGAGGCTATGATTGAACATGGTACTTAGGTGGGGTGCCAGTTCGTTCTGTAGTTCATGTAGAACGCAGCCTGGGGTGTTGTCTGGTCCCATGGAAGCTGTGTTCTTGGCTTTGGATAGTGTGGTTTTTACCTGTGCAGCCATGATTACAGGAACTTTGCATTCTTCCGGTATAGAGATGGGCCTTTTAGGGGGTGAGAGGGGGGTAAAGTTAGCAAATAACCTATCTGCCAGGATGCTGGTAATATCAGTTGGGTCTGTATATTTAGTGCCATTGTGCTGTAACTCAGAGCAGATCTGAGTGTTCCAATTGAGTTTATTGACATAGCTATAGAATGTTTTGTGGTTGTCTTTAGAATCAGTGGTGATTTTGTTTTCGTAACTAGCTTTGGAGGATTTTATCAGGGATCGCAGCTTCTTACTAAGGCTGACCAGGGAGCTCCCCCACTCATGGGATTCTACTCTTTTTTGCAACAGTTTCTTCCTTCTGTTGTACAGTTTGTTTCTGGCAGGGACCACCAGATTGGCTTCCTTTTTTTTGTGGATAGCATCTTGGTTTTGTTTGGGATAGCATGATCAATGCACTCGTGTAAGTGCTTATAAAGTGCAATTGTGTAGGGTTCAGTAGTCGTAACTGTATTGTCCATCTGCATGGGTGTCATGACGTTCACCACTTCTGTCTTAAGAAGCATGAAGTTGGCTTTGGAGAATTTTTTTACAGTGGTTTCCTTAATGGGGGGTGAGGGCAGGATGTGGATATCTGGGGTGATTAGCTTATGGTTGGATCGGACCAATGAGGCGTTGACTTCACGTGTGGAACACCGGTCACTCATGTTGGTAATGACTAGATCTAGGATATTGTTGCCCCTGGTGGGGGTGTGGATAATTTGTTCCAGGGCAATGGAGTTTATGAATTCCAGAAAGCATTGAGCGAAGAAGTTGGTACATGAGTAGTTTTCCCAGTTAATGGTGAGGTAGTTGAAATTGCCCATTATTAGGGAGTTTGATTGAACCCTAACATATTCCAGTACATCAAGAAAAGAGGAGTGGGAATCCTGGGACATGGTGGGGGATCTGTAGCAAGCTACAGTTTGGATTGCAGTTTTGCCCAGAGTTAGTTGCACTTGGATAACCTCGGATGCATTATGCTCAGCAACTAGCCTGGAGGTGTGGATATCCTTAATGAATATGGACACACCTCCGCCTTTGGTGTTCCGGTTACATGGCCGAAAAGTGTGGTATGAGTTATAGCCTAGTAGTGCAGGGGTGCCCTCTGGAGCCTTGAACCAGGTCTCAGTCACTGCACAAGATATCGATGTTCTCCATTTTAAGGAGTGCCTCGAGTGAGTGCATTTTGAGATTTAGACTTCTAGCATTGAGTAGCATCACCTTTAGATTTGCTTGTCTCTTCCTGTTACAGTGGTGAATTTGTCATTTGATCCTTGCCTAAAAAAGGCACTATAGGGGTGGCAAGAACCTTAGCCAGTATCCAGAATCCCCGGGGTGACAGGTGCAGGCCATCTCTGGTAAAGCATTGTGGTCTGTTGACCATGTCATTCCAAGCAGGCAGATATTGGACCCCTTTAGAATGACACTAGAAACTTAGCCAATTGTTGAAGTCAATCATTGACGGATGTTTAATTCATGCTTATCAGGATTACTTTTGCTCAATGATGTGTATGATAACAGCTTTTGCAGAGGTCAGAAGTGCTCTAAAGAAAATGGTCTTCTCTTTGTGGCTGGTCTTCCCAGCAGAGTAAGTGGTGATTGTTAGGGCCCCAAGGAGGAACTCTTCAATATCAGAAGAAGACATGGAGCTAGTTCAGACTTTTCAGGGATTCTCAGTCCATAACATATACACCACCATAGCACGATCTGAGAGGGGTGGATGCATCATACGCTTCTGGACTGTCATGTAAATCAAGCCCCCCCAGAGTGAGAAGGATTGCTAGTTAAATAGAAAAAGACAAAGGGACAAGCTGGAGGTTCTCTATCCTGTAGATATGGCATCCAAACAGGGAAGAAAAGGGGATGTAGCTTCTATTTCCTCTAAAACCCTGTTAATGATGAAGATGTAGATCTGGACCAGACTCCAATGTATGTAGATTACCAACAATTGCAAAAGTAGGATATTTGCACATCAGACGTTACTGCTATGGCACCGGTGTCTTTACCTGTAGCCTCCAACACAATGGATAGATTTTAACAGACTGTTAGGCAAGCAGACATTCCAGGTATGGAAATAAAAGAGGACTGCTCTTCAAGCTCTAATAAAGCTACAGTTATAACTCAGATGGGGACGGGAAGCTAGGTCTGCTACCTATCCCCCCATCCCGAAAGGTGATGAAGTGAATGTTGTAGAAGGGAACTAAATCATCTGAAACACATCATTTTAGGGGATTCCCATATCTGCTCTATACATTCAAGGAAGAGGACATTCATCTAGTTATTTGGATGTTATGCTGTGGGCTGCTTCTTATGCATGCCCAAGAGGAAGCTCTTATTGGCTGTACTCTTAAAGAGTAATGAGATGTTCTTTCTGGTTCATCAGATACTCTTCTTTATTTGACTGATTTGGAACTGCCCTGAGAATGTTACAGAATATTACATTTCTAACATTTAGTTTATTTTAAGTTTTTCTCTTCAGACTGTGCTCTTATGGTCTGAATGAAAGAAGTATATTTTTATTATTTAGGGATTAGTTATGCTATTTTCTTTCATGGATATCTGAAGGCAGAGTGAGTGGTTATGTTGGGCAATGGCCTTGATAATTTCTGATCCCATTTTGGCTTCTGTACCCAGCCATGGATCTAAACTAGATCTAAGAGTCCTCTGTGACTTAACCCAGAACATAGGTGGGAGGGGGAGTCAAGGTGGGAAATAGGTGGAATAGAGAGAAGACTAAACTTGGATATGTGGAATGTTAGTGGTGATCCGTTATCCGATTCAGCCACAGTAAATTAGTAGAAAGTTAGAAAGAATTTCTGCTAATTTAACCATGTTGGAAGAGTTTAAACTCACAAGGAAGCTTTTAAGTTTGGTGGGGAGGAGATTGGGATGTTTTGAAGTATAGTATGCCCAGTGGGGGAAGAAAACGAGGGGTTGTTTTATGGCAAAAAAACATCTCCCCCTCTGTGTTAAAACCATCAAACAGGATGAAGAAAAGTGGTTCTTAATCATATGTCTAGAAGTGATGGGACAAGAGAGGAAAACTTTTTTTTTTATGGTCCAAATGTCAACACACCTTCCTTTTTTAGAACATTATATACGTGGCTGGAAATGCTACCAAATTGTTAGAGAGAGAGATCATTGCAGGGAAGTTCAGTTTGGTGGTAAACTGGGAATTAGATAACTGGGAATTAGGAAATTTGGGAGGAAGGAGGAAAATTTGAAAGTAAGGGAAGTAGTGAAGTTATAGGAAGAGAAAGAGGGGTGGGTGGATATTTGGTGGCACATGAATACGGAGTCTAGATTCTTCAGTTCCTCTAGGTGACTAGACAAAGTGGCCAGAAATTTGGACAGACATTTAAGGAGAGGGTTAGGACTGTATCAGATCTGCAGATGACAGAGTAGGGAACTCTGTCTTTCTGACAGTTGTTTTAATGATAATTTATTGTCAACTGCAATTAAGAATTGATAAATGGAAGTCTTGGTTGTGGTACATGCCTCTGGGAGTACAGGAGGGATCACACAGAATTGAGATGATTCTTGATACCGTATTTTCTCGAAAATAAGACCAGGTCTTATATTCTTTCTCCCGGCGAATTGGGCATTAGGGCTTATTATCAGGGGATGCCTTATCTACCTGCAATGTACAACAATCTACCTTTATTCATTTATTCATGTACAAAAATTGACATTTATTCATGTACACAAATTGACGTTTATTTCGTACTTTTCTATTACTGGACAACAGTTCGAATAACGGGTTGACAGTTGTGTGAGAATTCTACATAAACAATGCAACAAATATTTCAACTTCAGAATATCTGCACCTTGGTTTTCACAGTTATTCAGATACAGTCATGTCATCTACTTCTGGAACATTGTCATAAGTGTCCAACCCCTGAATTACGGCCTGAATTTCTTGCGACTCCATTTCCTGTAGCACCATTGGCCCCAGTCTGTCATGCCTAGCAACTGAGCTCTCCTTAAATGAGCACTGCATAAAGTTTCCATGCTGATTTCTCTACATTCTATTTTCAATGTAGTCATTCAGTTCCTTGGGCAAATGGTCCTTGAATCGCTTGTTTATTGCAATATCAAGAGTCTAAAGACAGGCAGTCATTATTTGATCTATTCTCCTCCGTGCTAAGAATTTCTTCATGTCTTTAGCATGGCGAGTGCTGGCTGAATCCCAGACTAGTATACCTCTTTCGCCACCTCGCAAAAAAAGTGGCAGCATTACATCAACCCACTTCCTTATAACTGCTTGTGTGCACCAGGCTTTTTTGGTTTCAAGAATGTAAATACCTGAAACATGTTCAATCTTATCTTTCTTGCCCTTACTAATGATTAGAGGTGGGGTTTTCTTTCCATCTAGACGAATTGCCAAAATACAGGTAACACGTGCACTCTCGTAACCAGTGGAGGGAATGTAGATTGATGAGGCACCCCTCTGATCAATTGTTGCTTGAGATCCTTGGCCCATAAACACTGCAGTTTCATCCATAGCAATCATGTTTGAGAGTTGGTATTTAGAAAAGTCAATGCCATCAACAAAGGAGTTGAACGCAAGTGCATGTTTAATAACTTCAGTATCTTCCAGCTTGAATAGTGTTGTTGATCTTCTTAGAGACAGTTCATATCGCTGAAGGAAGCCATCCAGCCAATGTTGTGATGCTTTGAATTCTTCCGAGGATATTTATAACTGTGGTGCTGTTGCAAGGGCAAATGCTTGAATATCAGCACAACCAAAGCCTTTTCTCTCCTGTTAGCAATCCACTCACAGATGATGTCTTCAAGCTCAGGAAATAATGGTTGCTGACTTGATCCACACTTACACTTCTTAGCATTTCCCTCGTCGGCCTGTTGACTGAGGTTAACATACGCTGCTCGCCATTTTCGGACCATTCGGAGATCTAACTTCTCTTTACAGAAAGCAGTCAGATTCTTTCCCTGGGAGTCCTCCATGATTCCTTTCTTGTACTCGACAGAATAGCTCTTTCTTTTTGCACTCATCTTGTTTGGGGGGGATTAATTGAAGACTTACGCGACCAGAGTGGCAACACAAAATGGTACTGGTTATGAAGAGAAGACACTGCCACAGCTGCTTGTTATCATGAGTGTGCACTTTACTCGTGTTGTCTGTACTTTGACTGATCAAAGTACACCTGCGTGGGTTTATGGGCCAAGGATCTCAACCGTCAAGTGTGAGTGATGATTAGGGTTACAGTAAGAATCATGGAGGACTCCCAGTGAAATAGTCTTATGACTTTCTGCAAAGAGAAGAAGTTGGGTGTCCGAATGGTCCGCAAAAGGTGAGCAGAGTACTATAACCTCAGTCAACGGGTGTCAATGATATCATTTTATAATTCAACATGTCTGTCGTGTGTTGTTGATGATATTAACTGGGGCTTATTTTTAGGGTAGGGCTTATATCATGAACACCCTGGAAAAACCATGGTAGGCCTTACTCTCTGGTTAGGTCTTATTTAGAAAGAAATACAGTACTAATGCAGCTAATGATGTAACCAGTAGGTATAAATGGAAAGTCTTAAAATGGGCATTTAAGCATCATTTGATGATTTGAAAGGGAAACTAGAATAGAAGTAAAGTAGACTGGGTTTTGAAGATGCAAAATCAGTTGTTAGCATTCTCTATTTTCTGTTTAAACTGATGCATTCTGTTTGTTGTTACTTATTCTTTATGCTGTGTTAATGCCAACAAAATCATATAAAACTCAGGGGAATGGAAGAGGAATGGCTACTGCAGCAGTAATCCTTTGAACATCTACTGTTATAGTAAGTTTGCGTATACAACTGTACTATGTTTATCATCTGAATCACTGCTACAGTAGCCTAAGCAATATGGGTAGATTGTCAAAGCTTAGGCAGAGTGGGACAAGGAAGAATAAGGGTGCAGGATCCCCTGGAGAATGGTCCTAGCAAAGCCTGGACTAGACCTAGAAAAGGTATTCAGTTTGTAGTGCTTTATAAAAGAGTGCAAAGAGGACCAAGTTGCTGCATCTTGAATACTTCTAGTAAACAATCCTTTCCAAAAAGACACAGTTTAAGCCAAGGCCCTGGTAGAATGAGCCTTGATCCTGCCTGGAAAAAATTTGCAGTGGCGGGTACAGCAAAAGGCAATAGCATGGGACAGACTCTTGGAAATAGTCTGTTTTGACAGATTGTTCTTTTTTTCTTATATCCTTTTGACCAGATTATTAATTTAGCTAAAAGCATTTCCTGTGGCAAAAAAGGTATAATATATATATATATATATATATATATATATATATTGGTGTATGTGAGACATGTGATGTCTTCTATGAGGGCAAAACTGAAAGGCCATTGAACAACAGAATATACAAAACACTGCTACAACATTCAAAAATGTAATGAAAACAATGCCTTTTACAAACATTCAAAAATATTTCCAAACAATAACAACTTCAAATTTGCATTTTAGAACAGGTATACGTAAACTTACAGGGTGGACCATGGGAAACTCTTCTTGAATACAAGGAGCTACAATGTCAGTTAAGGCTCAGTGCTGATAAATCTCCAGGTTTCAATGACACAATTTCAATTAATAGAGTTTTGAAATTGAGCGGGTGGCTGCGGTGGTGCAGCTGTTAGAGTTGCTGCTCACAACAAGAGGTTCTCTGATTTGATTGTCGGATCGGATGGGGTGCCTTCTGTGCAGAGTCTGCATGTCCTTCCTGTGGTCGTGTGGGTTTCCTCCGGGTGCTCCGGTTTCCTCCCACATCCCAAAAGACATGCTGTAGGTGGATTGGACACTCCAAATTGGCCCTAGGCGTGAGTGCATGCGTGTGTCTGCCTTCTGTGAAAGGTTGGGCACTGGGCTGGCAATTCAACACCGTAAAACTCCACTGCCAATTATGAGCAGACAGATGCGCTGTGGTGACCCCTAACCGGGAAAAAGCCGAAAGAAGAAGAAGAAGTGTTTTGAAATTGAGGGCAGCTAAACTTTAATATGTCACCAGTGAATTGAGTGTGCTACTCTATCATATTATTTTGAGAGTGGTTAAACTTTAATATGTGATCAGCAAATATATATACATTCTCACAAAAAACACCTTTGAACCAATGCCTTTCATTAGTAACAAACAAAGTTTTTTTTATGATTTTAAACATTAAGGTATTACACATTAATATATATTTTTTAACATTTTAAAGATTTTCCATACTTAATATCCTTAACACATCAACATCTTGAACTCTACAAAACCATGGTCACTTTAGTTAAGACGTCCCTTGTACTACTTATTGTATATTTTATTTGCTTATTTATTGTAATTTGTTTTTACTTACATACTTAATTATTTATGACTCCATATTAATTATGCATAGATTTACTGAAGTTTGATTTGTTTCCTTGATAGTCACGTGATTGTTATTATAATATTTAGGGGCTTGTGAGAAATAATGATTTTTTCTGATGAAGTCCTTATTTTACAGGATGAAAGCGCTTAATCACTCTTGTTGGCAAAAAATTGTTTATTTTACATTTATGTCATTCCTTGGTTATTTTGCAGTGACATGGGGTGCTGTATACAGCAGAATGTTCTTTGATTTTGGTTTGTACTGCTGGGCTGGTTTCTTCTTGATTCATGGTTTTTAGCAGCACAAAGCATGCCTGGCAGTGATTCTTCACCAACTTTATTCACTGTAGAATGGAACAATAATTTGAACACTGAACTCTTATCAGCACAGTGTTATAATTTAGTGGGAGAGCTTAAGTGATTAGTTTAATTGCTCTCACAGCAATATAAGGAAGTGACTAACAGTATTTCCGGTTTAGCAGCTGCTTCTTGTAACTTTGAATGCAGCGGTGACAGAAGGAAGGATTTAAGTTTAATGAAAGTTTTCAATGGAGCAACTTTCAGATCTGGTCCAGATAGAGGACACTTTGAACTACTTGAAGGCTGTGACAACATGAGGCTACTTCAGTTGGACAGTAATTGACCGGTTATTGAAAAATGAAATGATGCCCACATAATTGGTAAGACCAACAATTTGAAAAGCTTTGAAATCTGTGAATGGTGTAAAAAAGATTTTTGTGTTAACACTAACTCAGAGACTATGTCTAAAGATTGAGCTACGACCACCAATGACTATTGTTTTGGGGACTTTATTACATTATTGGAGAAAAAATTAACTAAGCTTTGTAGCCTGCAGCTCCACAATACTTCCTTCAACTACTGTATTTAACTCAAATGAGTCCCTAAGGGCTTAAGGATCTACATATTTCCAAAGGGGATTGTGGAGGGTTCTAATCTGTATGAAGAACGCTGCTATGTACAGTGCATGGGATAGAATTTATGACTTTGTTATACATACATACATACATACATACAAATATTTCAAGCACGGGCACTAAGGCCATTCTAGTTTGCCAATATACCAAAACACTTGTCCCCATAATAAGTGTCCAGGCTGTTCTTTAAAAATATCTAAATTAGTACTTGCTTTAATGTAATTTGATAGTCTGTTCCATGCATCAGCTAGTCTGTCAGACAACCAATTAATACACTTCTCATTCCTATAGAATCTTCTATGTAGGTTGCCTGATGATTCTCTAGTACTTTTTGATGACCTCAAACATTCACAGAGGTAGTTGTCTCTAAATGCCCTATATACCTGAATAAAGATCTCCTCTTAGACATCTGTAAGAGACATTGTACAAGTTCAGATATTTTAGTCTTTCATAGTAACTTAAATTGTCACATCCATCGATGCCCTTGGTATATTTCCACTGTTACTCTTTCCGGTTTACTCATGTTTGTTTTCTTACAGAGTTTCCACAATGTTATTCCATACTTAAGTTTGGGTCTAATGTAACTAACCAACAATGACTTCATCATTTTTGATTTCCTAGACTTTATAAATCTTTTTATACAACCTATAGTTATATAACTATTAACCAATTGGTTGATGAGATTACAAAAACTCATAGCTGGATTTACCGATATTCTCTGGTCCTTAAATGAGTCTACAGTTTCAATCACTGTGTGCTGTGTTAAATTTTCCCCTTTCAATTCATATCTCCCAAATCTCATATGCTTAGTTTTTGATGTATTTATCAGCATATTATTCTCCTGTGCCCAATTGGTCAATTTAGTCAAGTTATTTTGCAGGTGTGCCTTATCTGCAACACTTGTAATCAGTTTACCCAATTTCAGGTAGTCTGCATATAGACTGTAGAACACGTCAGATGAGAAAGTTAGGGCTGAAAGATACAACCTAAACAAATAAGGGCCTAGGACAGAGCCCTGTGGAACACCCTGACTGTAACCAAGGATTTCACCTGTCCATTTGCTGTATGATACTTGCCATGTCCTAGTTGTAAGCCATGCAGCTATCCATCTTATCAACAGTACATCAATACCTAGTTGTACTAAATTATTGATCAGTGTTTTGTGCAGGACCCTGTCAAATGCTGAAGTTAAATCTATATAAATTACATCACAGCACAATTTTTCATTCATAGCTGTTATTATAGTGTTATAGAACATAATTTTACAAGTGGTAATAGATCTATTTTCAACATATGAATGCTGATACATGGTTTCAAGTCCCAACCTACAAAATTTTAACAATAACATCCAATATTACCTTGTCCATTATTTTTCCACAACAATAAAGTAGACTTAAGGGTCTACATGACTCTGGGTTTGTCCTTCTCCCCTTTCCCTTAAAGACAGGTTTAATAAGCTCATGTCTCCAATCTTGAGGAATCTCCCCATATTTATATGATCTAGTGAATAATAGATATAATGGAACCATAAGTACTTGCTGAAGTGTTCTCAGGTCATTTTTACTAATTCCGTCTTCTCCCTGTGCTTTATTTGGATCCAGTTTGTGCAGTTCTTTTTTCACTATAATCCAATTTGATTCCAGTATCTGGGATTACCTGGATGTTACTAGGACAACGTATCACCTCTTTTGTGGAGCCAAACTGTTTTGCATAATATTTTGTAAATACAGTATATCTACGGTATAATCTGTTGTGTCTGAGAATAAATTTTAGAATCTGCACACAGTTTATCAATTTGTATGCCATTACTCCTTCCACATCTTATGTATCTGTAAAAAGGTTTCCTATTATGCTCAATCTCTTTATATAAATGTTCTTCAAATTTTTCTTGATCTTGTCTCACATTATGCTTAATCTGTTTGTCCAGCTTGTTTATTTCAGTTTTCAAAGTTGTAGTTCAACCTCACTTCCATTTCTTATACTTTTTTGTCTCTCACATTAATCAGATATCTTGTTCTTATGAAAATATATTCCCCTAACATTATATGCTTAGATCCAGATGTTAAACTTTTTTTTTTATTTTTTGCACTTAAACAATTTCTCTTTCAAAACTTTCCAGATTCCATCTGCAGTTTTTTCCACTCAACACCTCACTCCACTTAGTTTTACATAGTGACTGTTTTGCTTCTATATAATCTGTAATTAACCTTCTGTGCATGGGTTTAGATTCAGTTTGGCAGAATTATCTAGCAACAAATTAACCTTTATAACCCCATGATCACTGCACATTAATGGTGGTAAAACTTGACTTGAAGTAACAGTAATTTCTTTAGGAACACAAAAAATGTCTAGTATGTTCTATCCCCTGGTAGCTTTTTTTTACAATCTGAAGCAACTGTTGTACCTGAATAAACGTTGTGATTTCCTTACAGATATTGTTGAATCAATATTATTCCCATCTGTTTCTGGTAAATTTTGGTTCCTAGCTATTATTATTCTTCCCTCCTGTGTTTCATGCAAGAAATGTATGAATTCCTCTAAGTCATCTGCACTTGACTTTGGTGGTCTATACACTTCATCTACTGTTATATGTTCCAGGGTTGTCTTTATTATCACAGTTACACAGTGTATAGTATTGGTGTTATGCAATAATCACAGGTCTCATAACTATCTTTAATCCCTATCATAACATCTCCACCTGATTTTTTGTTAGAATGTCTGTTACAGTAAAAATATTTATACCCTGACAAAGGGGTTTCCGGTCATTGTTCTTTAAACATGTTTCACAAACAATAACAATATAAATCTTGTGGGAATGAGGAATATTTTCCAATAAAAAAACGTTATTATTAATGCTCCTAGCATTAACAACTATTAGAGATGCATCAAATGTTGCTATCTCTGAACAATTAAAAGTTTTGACATGGCAAAAATCCTGCCTAGTGTCTGCCAAATATTGTAAATTATCTGCTGCAAAGATTTTCTTCCCCAATCTTGACAATGCACACCATCCTGTCTGAACACATGTGCCCAAAACTATGCTTGGATGCTCTACACATTTCAATTTTTTAAAACAGGACTTTTTTTTTTCCCTGTAGGTATTTACCTCAAAAGTCTTTTCATTCACGGTGATCTGACTATCCTTTCTATACTTGATTTGTGAAAAATACGTCCTAATACTAGTACAAGCTATACTATCTAAGAGGGCTGTCAGTTCCCTACTAACAGTCAGAGAATCTTTGCGGATGACATAATTTGTACAGACATGAATAAAAACAGATCCATACTTCCATATTTTAAGGCGTTCCAAGGCTTGTCTCACATCTTCTATTTTTGCTCCTGGCAAGCATAACACTATTTTATTTATTTATTTATTTATTTGCAGTTGGTTTACCAGGATAGTCCATTGGGCCAAAGTGAACTCGTTTTCAATGGAGTCCTGGGGAGAAAAGCTCCATAAACAATCAAGGTTATAAAATGATGTAGATAAGTTTACATGTATTATAATATAGCGCAGACCAAAGACAATTAATATAACAATATGACATAGATTGAAAATATACAATTAGATTAGACAAGAACAAACATTGCAAACAGTATAGGTTTTAGATAAATGAACAGGTAGTGCAGAATTTTAAGGAATGATTACAAGATATATACAGGAACATTAATATATAGGAAGTTTGAAGTAAGATGTGTAGACTAGAATAATATCCAGTTTGCAAGTAATTAACAAACAGTTTATGAGTTTGAGAAGATGTTAGAAGGAGCAATGTTAATGAAAAAGGGGGGAAAAAGAAAATTTGCAGTGTGAGTTATGTAGGGTGGCAGCTGGAGCATTCCCACTGGGATACTAGGTATGAGTGAAGAGTTTTTTTGAAGATAGAGTAAGTAGGGGTAGCACGAATGTGTGGTGGTAGGGAGTTCCAGAGTCGTTCTAGACTAAAGGATAGAAGGTGTTTGCCTGGGGGGCGAGCTGGTTTGTATATTTCTAGAAGATTTTGGTTATTAGACCGTAGTACTCTGTCAGGTAGATGCATTTTAAAGGCAAGGGAGAGGGAGGGACAGAGTGAGGGGTTGAGAATGAGCGTGTGTGCTAAAGTGAGTTAGGTATAGATAAGGTGATTAGGTAGTTCTAGCCAGTTTAGTTTATGGAGAGAGGAACAATGGTGAGTGGAGGACTTATGGCTAGTAGCGAACTTGGCGATTTTGTTGTAACAACATGAGAGTTGACAACATTATTCAATGTTCTTTACCTTTGTCTGCATATATAAGTACAAGTTCCTCTAATAATTGAATATCCAGTTACAAGAAAATCTTTGCTGACCAGCGCTGAAGAATCTTCACCTTCTAATATAGTAATATCTACTCTATCAGTTGTTATAAAGGATAGGTCTTCATCTCCATTAGTCTTAATAATCCCACTGTTTCCACTGTGTATTCAATTCTCATCCAGCTGGCAATGGCAATAAATCATTAGAACTGTGTGAAGTTCCCTTATGTTTCAAACAAGCCACAATCATTCCAGTGCCTAAAAAATCTACTATAACAGGACTGAATGACTACAGGCCAGGTGCTTTGACATCAGTGATCATGAAGACTTTACATTGTTTAGAAGAACCAAGGTAGAGTTATTTTTGCCAGGCAGAAATTCAAAATGCCAGCCAACTGCGCTTTAATAGTAGAAAAACCTGTGCCTTCCTTGAAAATTGAAGTCAGAAACTCAAAGATAAATGGCACAGTTGCTGAAAAAGGATCCAGAACCTTGCCAGGGGCCCAGAAAACAAATCTCTTCCATTTACTTTTGTAAATCTTCTAGTAGAAGCATTTTTAGAAGACAACAAGATATGATGTACCAGGGAGGAGAGCTTGGACTGTCTAGCAATCAATGGAATTGGAGAAACCATGTGTTCCGCATGAGGCCTGTTAAGTCCAGATGAGTCAATACCTGTTGGATGAGACAGGATGTCTGGAGTAGGATCCAGTATTCAGGGCAGTTGTAAAAGGTGAGGCCAGAGGAAGGGGAACCAGATCTGATGATGCCAGAAAAGTGTAATGAGGATAAATCTGCAGAAATTTGGGTATGAGAGGTAACAGCTGGTAAGCATAAAGAACACCAGATGGTCAGTCATGGACTAGATCGTCTCTTGGTGATTTCCCCATTGAGAGATCAGGAAAAAGAACCTGCTGCATTTGTGGTTGGTGGGGGGGCAAATAGGTCACAGCATGGGTGGCCCCATCGATGGAATATCTTCTCCGCCACTCTGACATTGAGAGACCACTCATGAGACATCAGAATGGACATGCTTAATTAATGGACATGCTTAGTTTGTCCACAATCATGTTGAATTTCCCCAGAATGTGTGTTGCTATGAGAAAATGACCAGAAGAGATCATCCACTGCCACACTCTCATCGCTTTTCAACAAAGTTGGTAAGATCTGATTCCTCCCTGTTTGTTAATGTACCAGACCACTAACATACTGTCTGTCTGAAAAGCAATTGTTCCACATGGGACTGTATCTTAAAAGGCCTGCAATGTTAGAAGGACATTGATATGCATATTGGCCTCTTTGGAGGACCACGTACCTTGGACTATCCTTCCCAAAATAATACCCTCCACCCCAACTGGAAGGTGTCCATGGTTACTGTGGCTGTGGGCATGGGAAGAACAAACTGGTGGCCTTCTCACGGCTGTTGTGAATTAATCCACCAAAGAAGATATTTTTTGCTCACTGGAGTAATCGTGACTGGAGTGGTTAATGGGTGTGGAAGAATGGACTACTGGACAGGAAGTATTCACTGAAGAATTTGCATGTAAAACCTGGCCAGACGAACGAGGGTGATAGCTGCTTTAATTGATCCCAGGGCTTACAAGATTAATTATGCTGGAAGAGAAGAACTTTGAATCACTTTCTTGACTTGGTACCTCACTGTCTGTATTTGAGTAAACGGAAGAGAGTCTATCTGACTCACTGTGTCCAGACTAGCACCTATGAACTCCAGGCCCTGCATAAGTATGAGATGAGATTTGTTGTAATTGACAGTAATTCCTAGATGAGCACACAACTGGAGCAAGTAGACCCATGCCTGCAGAAGTCGATGCCTCGTTGGGGCAGTTAAGATCCAGTTGCTATATATGGAAATACTCGGAATCCCAGCAGTCTCAAGTGAGTTGCTACCATTACTATGCATTTGGTGAACACCTTGGGGGCTGTGGTGAGACCAAAGGGCAGTGTTCTGAACTGCCAATGACCAGCTCTCAGCCAGAAGTGCAGGTAGCATCTGGAGCACCTGTTCATTTTGATGTAATAGTATGCATCCTGAAGATCTATCAAGCATATACAATCATCCTTTTGCAGCAGAGGCAAAATGGACTGAATTGTGACAATCTGAAACTCTGAATACTGTATGACCTGATTTAATTTGCTGAGATCTAGGACTTGTCTCAAGTCCCCTGTCTTTTTTGGCACTAAAAATAATCCTGAGTAAGTTCCAGATCATCCGTGGTCTGTGGGGACCTCTTGGATGACTTTTTTCTAGTAGCTTTTTTTATTTCTAGAGATGCTGCTTCCCTCTAACTTTGTGGAACATCAGGGATTTTCTTCACACTGGTGGGAGGAGTTAGAAAAAATGGTATAGTATAACCTCTGGATATGATTCTCTGCACCCAGGAATCTCTTGTTAATAGATAGCCAGGTTCTCCGGTACATAGACAAATGCCCCTCAACTGCCACAATAGGGGAATAGTCTGTCCTCCTTTCAAGATCACTGCTAGGGCTTGTCTGAGAAGGAAGCCCTGAAGCTCTGGTTCTGTGGGCAACCTCTGCTGAGAGGATGGCATCTTCCATTCCAGTTTCCCCCTCTGCCTCTGGGGGAACTGTCTTTGTGTGAATCTTGAAAAGGACCCTGTGATTTTCTAAACCACATTTTTCATAGGTTCATAGGTTGGTACTAGGCTATCAGCCCTAGGGCCTATACAAGCCTAGCCATAACAATTCCCTGGCTATTTCTTCCCACATTATTTACTTTCCTGGACCCCTGTCTAGCAGGGCGACTGACGTGATCCCTGGGGTGAATTTCCTTTCTCCCATCCAAACGTCAAGGTTCCTCTTGAAGAGGTCCAAAGAGGCACTCTGCTTGACATGTATGGGCAATCTATTCCAGAGTCTGGGGAGTCTCTGGGTCAGGAACCTATCCCTCCAGCATGTTTTGTTTATTGTGATGACAAGGTTTAGATCCCTGGAGCGTGTAGCTCTGAGGGATTGGGATTTCTTTAAGTGTAGCATGTCCAACAGCTCTGGGTTTGACATGGCCTTGTATGTTAAGCAGAGATCGCCTCTGAGTAGACGATATGTGACAGAGTATAGCTGGAGTTTTTTAAGGTGGTCAGCGTAGGGCATCTGCTTTAGGCCTGTGATTCTTTTAGTGAGGTATTTCTGAGGCCTTTCCAGTTGTTGCAGATGTCTTGAGAGGTACATACCAAATGTGGCGTTGTATTCTATAATGGGTCTAATGAGGGATGAGTACAGTGGGACAATGACCTCCTTTTTTCTGGATGAAAAGCCCTTAGTGATGAGGTGTGCCACATAGAAGGATTTCCTGACTGTTGTGGCGATATAGTTATCGAAGGTGAGACCACTGTCCACCTGTGTCCCTAAGTCTCTTATCACACTTTCTGTGTTTAGTGTACTGCCACCTATATGGTAATTCATGGATACATGTTTTTTCCCAAAGGGGATAACAATACATTTCTTGGCATTGAGCTTGAGCCCATGGCTCTGGCACCAAGCATCTGTTTCTGTAAGGCCCTTTTGTAGAGTATCCACATCATTTGGGGATTCAATAATGGCTCCCAGTTTGCAGTCATCTGCAAACTTTGTTAGCCAGAGTCCCTTAGTGTTGACCTGTACTTCAGAGAAGTAGATGCCAAACAAGAGCGGCCCCAGGACTGAACCCTGAGGTACTCCACTTGTCACTTGTCTGGAGCTGGATTTGGAGTCGGCTACTTTTACAGTGTGGGTTCTATCAGTAAGCCATTTAGCAACCCATTGGGTGACATAGGGATTAATACCCAACTTAGTAAGTTTATCTATGATTCCAGAGTGGGGGATGGTGTCAAAGGCCTTGGCAAGGTCTAGATAGGCTGTGTGGACCACCTTACCCTTGTCCATGGCTCTGGAGACTGATTCAAAGAAGTCAATCAGGTTCAGGAGACAAGATCGGCCCTTCACAAACCCAAACTGGGTGGGGTCCAGTGTTTGAAGGTTGCCAATGTCTTTGTTTATAAGTTCCATGATAATACGCTCCATGGCCTTGCAGATAAGGCTTGTCAGACTGATGGGATGGTAGTTTCCGGGATCCAAGGTGGATCCCCCCTTGTGGATTGGGATAACTGTAGCTCTCCGCCACTCAGTGGGCACGAAACCTGAGGTGAGGCTATGATTAAACATGACACTTAGGTGAGGTGCCAGTTCATATTGTAGTTCATGTAGTACACAGCCCGGGATGTCATCTGGTCCCATGGATGCTGTATTCTTGTCTTTAGAGAGTGCGTTTTGTACCTGTGTGGCCGTTATAACTGGAATTTGGCAATCTTCCGGTATTGAGATGGGCCATTTAGGGGGTGAGAGGGGGGGTGAAGTTGGCACTGAATCGATCTGCCAGGATATTGGCAATATCCTTTGGATCAGTATATTTATTGCCATTCTGTTTTAGCTCAGAGCAGATCTGAGCATTGCCATTTAGATTCTTGACATAGTTATAGAATGCTTTGTGGTTGTCTTTGGAATCTTTGGCAATTTTATTTTCATAACTAGCTTTGGAGGACTTTATGAGGCATCTCAGTTTCTTACTGAGGCTAGTAAGGGAGTTTTTTTGCATCCTGGGATTTTCCTCTTTTCTGCAAAAGTTTCTTCCTTTTGTTGTAAAGTTTGTTTATGGCAGGGGACCACCAGATTGGCTTCCTTTTTTGGATGAGAGCATTTTGGTTCTATTTGGGATGGCACGATTCATGCATGAGTGGATGTGCTCAGACAGTGCCTTAGTGTAGGATTCAGCAGTTGAACTTTCAGTTCCCGTCTGCATGGGTGTCATGAAGTTTGTCACTTCTGACTTGAGTAGCATGAAGTTGGCTTTGGAGAAGTTTTTTATGGTGGTTTCTTTACTGGGGGTGGGGGTGGGATGTGGGTGTTAAGGGTGATTAGCTTATGGTCAGACCTGACTAACGAGGGGGTGACCATAGGTATGGAGCATTGATTTGCCATGTTGGTAATGACCAGGTCTAGGATATTGGTGCCCCTGGTGGGACTATGGATTAGTTGATCCAGGGCGTTGGAATTTATGAATTCCAAGAACCGTTGCGCAAAGGTGTTGGGACATGAGTAGTTTTCCCAGTTAATGGCAGGCTAGTTAAAATCACCCAGTATTAGGGTGTTTGGTTCTATCTTAATATTTTCCAGTATGTTTAAAAAGGTGTAGTGAGAATCTTGGGGTATGGTGGGGGATCTGTAGCAAGCTACAATTTGGATTGCAGTCTTACCTAGTGTTAGTTGCACTTGGAGAATTTCAGACACATTGTGTTGGCCAACTAGCCTGGTGGTGTGAATATCCTTGGTGAATATTGACACTCCTCCACCTTTAGTGTTTCGGTCCTGGTTTGGTGGCCGAAACGTGTGGTAAGAGTTGTAGCCTGGTATTGCAGGGGTGCTCTCTGGAGCCTTGAACCAGGTCTCAGTTACTGCACAGATATCGATGTTCTCCATTTTTAGGAGTGCCTCGAGAGAGTGCATTTTGAGGTTTAGACTTCTAGCATTGAGTAGCATTACCTTCAGATTTTGCATGCTTGTACCTGTTACGGTGGTGGTTTTGTCCTTTGAAGTTTGCCTAAAAAAGACACTATAGGGGTGGCAAGAGCCTTAGCCAGTAACCTGAATCCCAGGGGCGACAGGTGCAGACCATCTCTGGCAAAGCAACGTGGTCTGTCAATCATGTCATCCCAGGCAGACAGATACTGGATCCCCTTTGAATGACACCATAAGCTTAGCCAATTGTTGAAGTCAATCATTTTATCCTTATATTGTGGTATCATTCTGGGCGAAGGCAGGATGCTACTCAGGGCTAGGGTCATACCTGCCTGGGCCACATGATCCGCGAGCTCTTCCATGTCTCTTTTCATGTAGTCCAGGGAGGTACGTCTCAAGTCATTCACTCCAACATGGACAATGACAGAGTCATATTTGTACTTGTTGTGGAGTGACTTGAGTGCATGCGTTATGTGGCGAATCCTGGCACCCGACAGGCAGCTGACCGTAATTTTCTCCTTATTCAACCTGGTGAGAGGGGCATCAGTGTGCCGGACTATAGAGTCACCTATGACTAAAGTGTTAGGTACATTGTCTTGCCTTAGGGGCTGTTGCTGGGTGGCACACTGGTGTTGTGAACTATGTGACACATTGGTTGTGATTGGTGTTTGTTTGCGTTTCAGCTTCAGAGGTCTTTGTTGCTTGGGCAGGTTACAGTTAAGGGCCTCTGCATATGTGGATTTAGTGTTGCTATATGTGGGTGTTGGTGGTGCTGGTTTAGAAGGGCTATATGTTGCTTGAGGTGTAGTGTGGGTGTTAACCTTCTCCTCTTGACTGTTTAGCACAATCTTGGGTGGAGAGAGCTTTGCTTCCATTTTGGCTATGTAAGTGCATCTCTCACAGGTTGTAGTGTTGGGTGGTAGGAGGAGAGGGTTGTCTGTGTACATGAGGCAATTGCTGCATTGCCCCAGTATGCCCAGATTCACCAGGTGGACAGGAGAAATCACTGAAAGCTGACCCTTGGACATGCCTGGTTTGGGGCTTTTTTTTTTCTTTGTAAAGTACAGGAGCTGTTTCCTTAGCAAGGTACTTTGCAATTATAGGCTGTTTAGTGCCTACTATTAATTTCTCCTTATTAACAAGGAGAGTTCAGTGTTTGTATGAGTTTAAGGCTTCCTAGTGCTTTCCAGCAGTTATTAGAGAAAGTGCTAGTCACAGGGATGCTTAAAGGTAAGATTGAAAAGAATGCACTCTGCAGTGTGCACTACAGAAGTTAGATGTGAAAGTAGGTAACTTGAGTTTTACCTATTTAAAAAGTTAAGGTTTAGTGGACAGTTACTATTTTTAAAACAGCAAGATGGATTGAAAGGGCTGACTTCTAGAGAAAGGTCTATGAGGGGGTTATAAAATATATACTTTCCGCAGGCAGGGTCTTTCCCTCTTGTTCACATCTGGAGAATGTCTCTTTTACCTTGGGGCTGAACATGGAAAATCCATCAAAAGGTGCATTAATGAACAATGACTTAAAGGGCTCCACAAAAATCACATAATTACGTTATGGCATGTCTCCTGATGGTTATGCCTAAACCCGCTGCACATAAGGTACCCTCCACTCTATGGGAGATCAACTTCATGGAAGCACTTGAAATAGACTGGAGGGTGGCTGGTTGCAAGGACATTCTATTTCCATCCTCGGCTAACATAGCTCCAGAAAGAGATTTGGCAAGCTCTTTGGTCAGATCTTTTTGAAAACTCATAAAATGTGCCAGATAATTCAGCAACCTGAGGTTAAAGCTTGCTGAAGCATACACCTGCTTCCCCAATCTGTCCAAAGCCCTGGACTCTCTATTACGAGGATGGACATAGAAACTTTGTTCTGCTAGTTCCTTCTTAGTGGCTGTAACCACAACCATGGCATCAATTGGGACTCCCTTGCTCCAGTGTGCATGGTCCTTAGGGGGAGCTAAAATTTTGTCTGGTCTTTTTGGTATTGGCTCTACAGTGTCTGGCTTATAACACACATGGTGAGAAACAAGGTAGATGAGCTCATTGGCCTGGGGAGGGGGGGGGGATTAGACCCAAGAAGCAGACGGGCCAGACTAGAAAGCCTCCAGGAACACAAATTCCTCCTGGGTGGGGGTGTCAGAGGACCAGCCACCCTTTTTGTTTCAGGAGTTCCAGGATGTCTCCAAAGGAGATGTAATCAGGTGGTGATCTGGGGGATCCCTCCCCGTCATCAAAATTGGTTTCCTCCATGACAGACTCCTGGGTGGAATCTAAGTGACTCCTCTTACACATTCTCTTCCGAGGGACTTGTGGGATACTCTGGGGAAGTATTGAAGAGATGACAATGTCCTCATGGACTGGCTGGAGATGAGTTCAGATTGGCTCTCCCAGAGGATGGATGGACAAGGCCCACAACAAAGAATCAGATGAAGCAGGGTTGTCTGATCCAAGGGGGGCACAGATGTCTCTTCTGTAGACAAGGAGAAAGACCTCTCCACAACTTCAAGGACAGAATGCCTAGAGGACACAGAAGTCAATGGCACAGGAGCTAGAATTTTTCCAACTACTTGCTCCTGCAACCCCACCAGTACTCCCCAGAGGCGGGAGTCAGACTTGAGTTATCCAGCGAAAAAGTCCCCAGGGGAAGAGATGACTTCAAAAGCTTTGGAGTTGACTCCAAACTCCAGTTGCTGACACTTCAGCTCTGAGAGTCTTGTTTTGCAGAGGAATTATCAGAGTCAAACAACAGATAGTCATCAGGTCCGACGAAGACACCCCCAGAAATCTCAAATCTGAGGGCTCCAAAACAGTGGATTGGATCAGAAAAGGAGATACCAAAGGAAAGTGGATAAGGGATGGCTTGTGGATCTGTTGGGAGTCAGAGCAAAGAGAATCCCATCGGAATCTGCACTCTGAGAAACTTATCATCCTATCCACATCAGTTTCTTAAAGGCTTATCTGGGCATGATACAGCCTGCATCTGAGATGGATATGAATGTAAGTCTGAACACTCTTGGTCCTTCATTACATGAAATATTAGTAGTGCAGAATAATCCTCTGCTGGGACAGTTAAATAGTGTCAGTAATGTTTGTTTAGTGATTTTTGTAACTCCCAGTGATGACTAAGAGTCAAATTGGGGTTCTAGAAAATAAAGTACAAGTTTTTTAAAAAAAAGCTACAGTGGCAGCATTTCAGTTTTACTGCCTATTTATTTTTTTTATTTTATTTAACATGTGTTTACTGGGATAGTCTGATTGTGTTAAAGAACCCATTTTCAGTGGAGGCCCGGGGAGAAAAGCTCCACAAATAGAAATAAGTAACAGTACAGAGATATTACAGTTGTTTACATACACACAATACAATATACATCATTTGTAGCAGACACAAAAGAGAAGGATTAGGTTCATAGGTAGGTACTAGGCTATCTGCCCAAGGGCATTTATAAGCCTAGCCAGTGTGTGTCAGCTTTCGCTGCCCCATTGATTAATTAACTGAGCCTCTGTCAAGAAGAGCCAATGAAGTGATCCCAGGGGTGTATCTTCTGTTACCCATCCACTCGTCAAGGTTTCTCTTGAAGAGTGTGAGTGAGGGGCTCTACCTAATGTAGTTAGGAATTTTGGTCCAAAGCATGGGGAGTCTCTGTGACAGGAATCCATCCCTCCAGCATGTTCTATTTATTGTTGTGGCGAGGTTTAGCTCACTAGAGTGAGTGGCTCGCAGTGACTTGGATTTCTTTAGGTGGAGCATGTCCATCAATTCTGAGTTGGACATGGCTTTGTAAGTCAGGCAGAGATCACCTCTGAGTAAGTGATATGCCACTGAGTACAGCTGGAGTTTTTCCAGTCGGGCTGCATAGGACATATGATTGAGGCCAGTAATCCTCTTGGTGAGGTACTTTTGTGGTCTTTCCAGCTGTTGGAAGTGTTTTGTGAGGTACATCCCAAATGGGGCATTGTACTCTATGATGGGTCTGATGAGTGACGAGTAGAGGGGCACTATAACCTCTATTTCTAGACGCAAACCCTTTAGTAACTAGATGGGCTACATAGAAGGATCCTAACTACTTTGGCAATATAATTGTCAAAGGAGAGATTACTATCTACCTGGGTCCCTGATCTCTTATTACCTCTTCTGTATTAAGGGAGCTGCCACCTACGTGCTAATTCATGGGTGTTTTGTTTTTCCCAAATGGGATGACTATGCATTTTTTGGCATTTAGCTTGAGACCATGACTTTGACACCAGGTGTCCGTTTCAGTAAGGCCCTTTTGGAGAATGTACGTGTCAGCTGGAGAGTCAATTATGGCTCCCAGTTTGCAGTCATCGGAGAACTTGGTTAGCCATAGTCCTCCTGTGTTTGCCTGTACTTCTGAAAAGTATATGCCGAACAGTAGAGGTCCCAGGACCGAGCCTTGTGGGACACCACTTGTGACTGGTTTAGAGTCGGATCTGGAGCATGCTATTCTTACCGTGTGAGTTCTGTCTGTAAGCCAGTTGGCAACCCATCTCATGACGTAGGGGTTTATGTTCAGGCTGGTGAGTTTTTCTACAATTCCCGAGTGGGGAATGGTGTCAAAAGCCTTGGCGAGGTCAAGGTAGGCTGCGTGAACTACCTTCCCCTCATCTATGGCCTTGGTGACTGTCTCGAAGAAGTCAACCAGGTTTAGTAGCATGATGTGCCCTTAACAAAGCCAAACTGGGTAGGGTCAAGTGTTAGGAGGTTCCCAATGTCTTTGTTAATGAGTTCCATGATAATGCGCTCCATAGCCTTGCAGACCAGGCTAGTCAGGCTTATGGGGCGATAGTTACCAGGGTCAGTTGTAGCCCCTCCATTGTGGAGCAGAATAACGATTCCTGTGCACCATTCTATGGGCACGTAGCCTGTGGAAAGGCTGAGGTTGAAAAGTGTGTTTAGATGGGGGGTTAGTTCGTTCTGTAGTTCGTGCAAGACACAGCCTGGGACACCATCTGGCCCCACTGACGCTGTGCTTTTGGCTTTTGAAAGGGCTGTTTTCATCTGTGCATCTGTGATTTCCGGGACACTACACTTTTCTGGTATTGTTGTGGGCCCTTTTGGGGGTGAGAGGGAGGTGAAGTTTACACTGAATCTATCTGCCAGGATGTTGGCAATATCAGTGGGTTCAGTATATTTTGTGCTATTTTGCACTAGCTCAGAGCATATCTGCGAGTTGCCACTTAGATTCTTGACAAGCTAAAGGCGGCTTTGTGGTTATCTTTCGAATCCCTGGCTATTTTTCTTTTGAAGTTAGCCTTGGAGGATTTTATGAGGGACCTTAGTTTCTTACGGATACTAATCAGGGATGTCTTTCCTTCTTGGGATTTGCTTTTTTTCTGAACTAGTTTCCTCCTTCTATTGTATAGCCTGTTTTTGGCAGGGGTCCACCAGACGGGTTTCCTTCTCTTAGGGGAGTGAGTCTTGGTTTTGCTAGGGATGGCATGATCCATGCATCCTTGTAGGTGCTCATAGAGTGCATTTGTAAAGGTTCCTGCATCTTGGACACTGTTATCCTTTAGAGTGGGGGCTGTGAAACCTACCATCTCTCTGTCTTAAGTAAGGCGAAGTTTGCTATAGAAAAGTTTTTCACTGTGGTTTCCTTGGTTGGAGGTGGTGGTGTGGTGTGGACATCCAGAGTGATTAGTTTATGGTCTGATCTAACCAGTGACGGGTTGACCTCCGGTGTGGAACACCTGCCGCCCATGTTGGTGATTACCAAGTCCAATATGTTTTCATCTCTGGTAGGGGAGTTTACCAGCTGATCCAGGGCATCTGAGTTGATAAATTCCAGGAAGCGCTGGACCTGGGCGTTTGTACTTGAGTCGTTTTCCCAGTTAATGATAGGGTAACTGAAATCTAACAAGAACCTGCACGATAGTTAAAGTACTTAGAAATGATATCTCTATAATTTGATAGCACATATTACAGATAGTTTTATACTTAAAAAGGGTTTTAGCTGCACTAGCCAAGAGTAGTACATGTACAAAGCCAAGAATCAGCAAGGATGTTTTTGAGTAGGCGTTTGAACTCATTAGAATTAGTAGTAGTTCTAATGGAAGTGAGTTCCAATGTTTTGCTACATGGTGGGAGTATAGGGAGTCTCCGGCAGTGTTTGCTGATTTGGTTACCTGTAGTAAGCATATATTAGCTGATCAAAGGGAACGGCTGGTTGAATAGGTTTGCAGAATGTTATGTGGTGTGGGTGTTTTGTCGGCTTGATACATTATATTGTGAGCCATGGTTAGCTGATTGTACAAAAGAATTTGTGGGAGTTATAGTCAGGACATTTTTTAATATGTCACAGTGGTGTATATAATTTGGGGAATCAGAGTAAATTTGGCTATTTTATTTTAACATTGCTCTAGACTCTTTAGATCTGTTTTCTTGGGATTAATAAGGATTGGAGAAGCATATAGAAGAGATGATAAAAGATGAGTTCTGGCGATAGCTATCGTAGAGGTGTTGGTTAGATATTTTTTGTTCCTGTATAAAGTACCCGTTTTTTGTGGACTTTCTTAATAGTTTGTGAGACACGAAGGTCAAATCTTAGGTTGTTGTCGAGGGTGATGCCTAGCAGTTTGGTTTGTGTGTCATAAGTGATTATAGTGCTATTACTGGCAGTGATGAAGAAAGTGGTGTTGGGGAGGATCTGGAGAGTTGGAAGACCATTAGTTTGTTTTATTTTTGGGGGTTGAGCATGAGCTGTAATTCTGATAGCCAAGATTCTATTTCAGAGAAGAACTATTGTGTGATTTACTAGAGTTGTTGAAGTGTTGGAGCATGGTATTTAAGGTTAGAGTCATCTATATACTGAACGATAGTTGCTAGTGTGCTGCCAGTGTTTAGATCATTAGTGAAAATGCTGAATAGAAGTGGGCCAAGAACTGAACCTTGTGGTACTCCTGTGTGACTGGGAGAAGGGTGGAGAGGTTATGTTGCCATATTACTGCTTGTTGGTGTTCTTTCAGGTAATTGGAATCACAGGACAGCAGAAGAATGTAGGTTCAGGTTAGAGAGCACATTTAACAGTTTGTGATGTGAGACCATATCGAAGGCCTTGGACATGTCTAAGAAGACTGCAGAGACAAATTTGCCCTCATTACGGAGTTTATTGATGGTATTAGAAAAGTTAATGATCACAGTAGTGAGGTCTGAAACCATGTTGGGAGCTGACAAGAAGGTTATTCCAGATGAGGTGTGAAGGTGTTGGGCATGAATACATCTTTCAAGGATTTTAGATAGATGCGGTAAAATGGCAATAGGTCTGTAATTAGTGAGCTCCATTGAGCTGCCACTCATGTATGGGGATAATATGTTCAATTTTCTATAGTTTTGGGACGTATTGTTCTATGATAGATCTGTTGATTAGAACCAATACAGGGGTAGGATATGGCTTCTGCTGCTATTTTTAAGTATTCTGCAGTTAGGTGGTCTGCTGAAATGGTGGTGGGTTTGAGTTTCTTTAGTAATGTTTCTATAGTTTTTGCGGGTACAGGATGAAAGGAGAATGATGTACTATTTGGGATAGGGGGTTGGGAGAGGTAGGTGAGTTAGGGTTCTTGTTAATTACAGACAGTATACTATATGTGAAGAACTTGTTAAATTCTTCTGCAATAGTTACCCAAGGGATTTGGAATATTGGGGGAGGAGTTGTTGTTTGGCCTGAGTGAAGGATGGATTTAATTGTGCTCAAGAAGTTTTGGGGGTTAAATTGGTGCTTTATCTATAAATTATTGTAGTAGTTCTTCTTGTCTAGGTTAATCTGACATTTGGCTTTAATTCTAAGTTGCTGGAATTCAAGTCAATTATTATGGGTTTTACAGGAATACCATAATTGCCACATATTATCTCTTTCCTTTAGGAGGGTCCTTGTGTCTTTGGAGAGCCATTTAGTATAGTTAGATTTAAAGCAAATTGCTCTTGGGGGTGCCAGCCTGTCAAGAATATTGAGAAGGGTATTACTGAAATATTCTACTACTGTATCAAGGGGCATGTGTTTCCGGATGATCCAATTACACTTTTTAGGGTCTGTATAAAATCTAGGGAGCTGAAGTTTTTCTTACTACGCATTTGGCAAAGTCTGTTGTGTTTGATGAGATTATAATGTTGCCTTAGTAGGTAGGTATGCATATGGTCACTAAGATTGTCAGGCAGACAGCCACAGTGTTGGTAGAGGTTAGGTTTATTGGTTAATATCCAATCTAGTGTAGATTGTTTGATTTTTTTATCCACCCTGGTGGGTCCCTGGATAAGTTGGGTGAACCCAGATAGGTTAATGAATTTTTACAGGTGACAGAATTACAGGAGAACCAGTCCACATTAAAGTCACCCATAATGATAGTTTCATGATCTATAGTGTTGGATATGGTTTGAAGGATATGCTCAATAATGGGAATATTACTGCCACATGGGATGTAGATGACTAAGATGGTAATGAATTTATTTTGGTTAAGGTAGGAGCTTGGTTGATAAGATATCTATACTGCCTAGATTGGTTAGGTTGAGATTCACTGGTACTAGTAAGAGGTTACTCTTGTACATTATGGCCACACCTCCACCTTTTCTTTTTTTCTCATCAACTGTAAATAGGTTGTATCCAGTTGGGGTTATTTCATTGTTAGATATATGTGGCTTAAGCCAAGTCTCAGTGAAGGCAGCTATGTCAGGAGAGTAGTGGGATAATGTAGCATGTAGTTCTTGAACTTTGTTTACTATGCTTCTAAGGTTTAGGTTAAGGAGTAATGTTTGAGCCTTTATGGGATAGACTGAGTAGGTTTTATACTTGTTGGGGTGTTATACAGGTGCTGTTTGGACTGGAATTAGGATGTATATCACCACTAATTATGAGCCTAGATGTGACAGTGGCTAGAGTATGTAGTAGTTTGGATATATCATCATCATCATCAGCCCCCTTTTTCCCATTTTCTACATGGGGTCAGAGAATTGTGTTAACTGTTGCCATCTCTCGATTCAATGCCAAACTCCTCCTTCTTCGACATTCATGCCTGACTGTCGCAGATCTTCTTTCACACAATCCATCCACCTCTTTGCTGAGTATCCTCATTTCCTCTTACCTTTTTTCTGTCTGTCCAAAATCTTCTTCACCAGACTGTCTTCTGCTTTTTTGCATGTGTCCAAACCACCATAATCTGTTTTCTTTGATCTTTTCTGCAATTGGAGCTACTTTGGTTTCTGCTCTTATGTCCTTATTTCTTCATCTGTCCCAAAGAGTGCATCTTCCTTCTCAGGCACTTCAGTTCTATTACCCTAGCTTCTTCATCTGCTCTGCCTTTACTGCCCAGGTTTCTGTACCATACAGTAGTACTGGTGGCACCACTGTCTTGTATATCTTACTTTTAAGCTTCTTTGCCATTCTTCTGTTATAGACTACACCTGACACTTTATGCCAGTTGGCTGCAGCCCCTCATATTCTAGCTCTGACCTCTTCATTCAGGCTTCCCTTCTCCTCAACCACCCCTCCTAGATACCTGAAGCTATTTACCTGTTCCATTATCTTCGCTTCTATCTCAATTCTCAGTTTCTTATTTCCCCAGTTTGCTGCCATTACCACTGTCTTATCTGTGCTTAGTTTCATCCCATGTCCTTTCAGTGTTGCATTCCATTACCCTATGCTCTGCTGAATTTCTTGCTCAAAGTCTGCCTGTAATGCCACATCATCTGCATACAGCAACTTTTTTGATCTGTCCCATCCAACCTGTTTGCTAATGTAGTTCATCACCAGTATGAACAGCAGTGGACTCAGAGATGAACCGTGGTGTACACCCACTCCCATTGGGAACCCCCTCTGTGAGGCCAAACACTGTTTGTACTTGAGTAACTAGGTTCTTGCACATAGCCTGCACTAATTTTACCAATGTTTCTGGGATTTCGTACCACCGCAGTACTGCCCAGATCAGCTTTCTTGAAACCTTGTCATATGCTTTCCCCCAAGTGTAGGAATGCCCAGTTGGACTCTTTCCTCATCGCTAGCTTCTTCTCAACTATTTGTCTCACTGCAAACATTGGGTCAGTTGTGCTGCATCCTGATTTGAATCCAAACTGCTCATCTCCCATCTTATATTCTACTACTTTGCGTATCCATTTATCAATCACCCTCTCCAGAACTTTAATGCAATGTGATAGGAGTTTGATGCCTCTGTACTGCCCACAGTTGTGGATGTCCCCTTTGCTGTTGTACACTGGCATGCTTATTCTCCAGTCATTTGGGATATGACTTTCTCTCCACACTACTATGTGTGCCCTCAGGAGCCATTTCTTCCCTATCACACCCAGCATATTTATCATATCTGCTGTGACCTCATCTGAGTCTGCTGGTTTCCCTGACTTCATTTTCCTTAGTGCTATTCTTACGTCTTACAGGGTGGGCTCTGCTTCCTACATTGGGCTCTTTTTCTTCACTCATTGTAGGCTGTGTCTGGGGCAGTACAGCTTCTGTGGGTTTTTCTTCATTTAGAAGCTGCCAAAATTACTCCTTCCATCTCCCATTGATGTCCTGTGGACTGGTGAGCAGGTTGTTGCTGGCATCCCTTATGAAGGGTGTCTGACTATCTTCTTTACCTTTCTGTCTTTGCCATGCAACCTGATATAGGGGCCACCTATTACTTGGATATATGTTTATGTTTTTTGAAGAGAGATGGTTTGGAGTTTAGTTTTAGGTATGTAGTTTATAGATGATTATTTATTTTATTTATTTAACATTTGTTAACTGGGAAAGTCTAACTTGGAACTAAGCCAATTTTCAGCAGTGGCCCTGTGAGAAATGCACCAGATGCATATCTTTGTAACATGGGAGGAAACCGGAGCACCTGGAGGAAACCCACATGAATGCAGGGAGGACATGCAGACTCCACACAGAAGGAACCCCAGCCGAGAATCGAACCAGAGAACCTCTTGCTGTGAGGCAACAATGCTATCACTGCACCGCCGATTAGATTGCTTTTTGTAATATTTGTCATAGTTGGTGAGATTTGAAAATGGATGGTAATGACTGAGTAGAAGTAGCTTTGTGACTGGTGAAAGGGAAATTGCATTAAGGTGGTAGGATGTTAGGTGGGCAGCTGCAGATAGTATGGTGAGGGGGATTACACATATTAAAGGAGCTGTCATGGTTGAATAGTATTAGGAATGGCCAGGATTATATTTGAATTTGTAGAGAGAGGTAGGATTTATTGTGGAGTACGCTTTTGTAAGAGGTGTATAACTAGTGTTAGAGATGTGAGTAGCAGTACTATGTGGGTGTGTTAATTTGTGTTGTTACTATTGTCTGGGTAAATAAATTAGCTGGGTATTCTTATTGGTTGGCTGTTGGGAGGCGGGTGGGAATGGAGGTAGGGTAGGAGAGCGGAGTGGAACCAGAGCGGAGTGAGGGCAAAAAGGAGCAGGCTGACGCAAGGACAATTGTGGCCCAGAAACAATCTATCATACACCTTTCAGTCAGGTATGTGTAAAAGTTATTGCTAGCCTACTTCAGTAGGATATTGAAGTCCTAAACAGACTATTTTGGAGAAAAGCAAACATTAAGGGAAGAAAAGGAAACTGGGCTGTGAGTTGTGACTGAGGGCAGCAAGGTCCTGGATAGTAGCTGAAACAGTGGATTAAACTAACAGGTTGGAGGAAAAGCTATTGCTGAAAGGGGAGGGTTCCAGTAGTGTGCTGTCTAAAATAGCAGATAAGCCAGTGCATTATAGAATAACAGGAAGGAAGTAAAGTCATAAAACTTAAACATACACTGCGGTCTTCTAATTTATGAGGGTTTTATAATAAATTCTGCCCTTTTCCTCAGGAGATGTACAGTCACAAGGTTCTTTATAAGTGGAAGCTACCACTTATGGTTCTGTACTTTGCAGCACTCACAATATAAGTGTGGGTGATTCAGGGGCTAGAACAGACAAAAAAAAAACCACACAAATTAAGTATTGTTACAGTATAATAGTGGTGGTGACAAACAAAGAAAAAATAAATTATAGCAGTGTAACAGTTATCAATTGCAGCCAAAGTCCAAGTGCAGTAAAAACCTTCTGTCACATTTATACCACATATTCCTAATATTTGGACTTTGGTGTAGTTCCTCAAGGTATGAGAATACTGAAAATGCCTTTCTTTGGTAACACCTACCCCGAATTACTGAAAAAGTTACAAGAACTCAGCCTTAAATTGGGTGCTGACTATATGGCCTTAATGAAACAATTCTTCCATAAAACTGAGACTGATTTACAGGAAGAAATTGTGAAACTAAAAAGTGAGATCACTGGAATGGATATTTTCTGATAACATGGAGTTTTATAATCAAATGCATAAGAGACTGGCTAAATTTGAAGATCAATTAGAATCTGTTAAAAAACGCAAACTGCAAATGGATTTGAATGACTTTCAATCTGGCAACATTTTTTCATGGTCGAGACAGAGTTCCATTAATGTGAAGAATGCAGGGGGTAGAACACTAAATGAAACACCAAAAGGATCTATGTATGCCCTGGATACATTCACTTCAAGTATTCATGTAGACCAAATACAACATACCAACGTTGGATTTAATCTTTCAACACATAACACTGTTCCATCACAAGCTGCAAACCCAACCACTCTAGCTAAAAGCACTACTACCATCTATGATATGGCAGTGAAAAAGAAGTTATGTCCTTACCATAACGTTCCATGTGGAGTGTTCATCTCGCCTTGGTTATTACACATGGGTTCGGAGCCGATCCTCGGCTCCGTGCCGGCCGACTGCAAGCTCTGCATCGAGAAGAAGCTCGAGGACATCTAATACCCACAATCCCCCTCTGCCTTTACCTCAGATCTAGTTTGCAAGCAAACCAGACAAAAAGCACGCACACATGCCAAACTATATACATAAGTACATATATACAAGCATACCAAGGGTATGGTAGTAACACTAATACTGCAACAGCAGAAGGAGAATACTCCAGACCAGGCACCAAATCGAACGTTCTTCCTAAGGGTGGGAAGGGTGGGAGTGTAATAACCAAGGCGAGATGAACACTCCACATGGACCGTTATGGTAAGGACATAACTTCTTTATGTGAGAGGGTTCCATCTCCTTTGTTCTTACACATGGGTAGCGTCCTAGCTCCATGATCCTGAGGAACTCAAGGGAGAACGTTCTTGAGCACAGTGGAACCAAAGGTTGCCCTATCCCTAGAAACCCTGTCCACTTTGTAATGAGAGATAAATGTATGTGGTTTAGCCCAAGTAGCAGCCGCACAAATAGTGTCTAAAGGTAAGCGAGCTGCGTGAGCCAAAGATGTAGACACTGATCTGGTAGAATGTCCTCTGGGTTTTGCTGATAATGTTTGGTCAGAGGTTTCATAAACATATGTGATACAGTCAGTTAGCCACTTAGAAAGAGTTCGTTTCGTAACTGCAAGACCCTTTCTGCTGTCAGCAAAAGCTACAAATAGTTGATCAGATTTCCTGTGATCTTTTGTTCTATCCAAATAAAATCTGAGTTGTCTATGGACGTCCAGTTTGTGCAACATATACTCCAATTTATTAGAGTGGTTCTTAAAGAAAGTGGGTAATTCAATGGACTGATTAATATTACTAGAAGAACAAACTTTGGGAAGAAAGGATGGATTAGTGCGTAGGGATACTCTGTCAGAATGAAATATTAAATAAGGATGTTTGACCGAAAGGGCCTGAAGCTCAGACACTCGTCTAGCAGATGTAATGGCCACTAGAAATAATGTTTTCCATGACAAAAACTTCAATGTGCAACTTGAAGCTGGTTCAAAGGGTGGCAACATCAATTTAGAGAGTAACAGGTTTAAATTCCACGGTGATGTCGGACTTCTGACTGGTGGTCTGATATGAAAGGAACCTTTTAAAAAGGCTTTACAAAGTCTGTGAGCCATAATAGGCGCACCACATTCTTCTACATGATAGTTAGAAATAGCAGCTAACTGTACTCTTAAAGTAGCCGGGGAAGCTCCTTCATGAAATAATTCAGTCAAGAACTCTAAAACCTTGTTTAACGGAGCTGTAACAGGGTCCAAATGATGTGACTCCGCCCAGAAGACAAAACGTTTCCACTTACTGGTGTAAGTCTTTGTAGTGGAAACTTTATGAGAAGCTACTAAAATATCTTGAACCGCCGATGTAAGGGGAACCGACCTGGCTAAAAAGGGAAGCGGAGCAGCCAAGCTGCTAGGTGGAGAGATTCTAGAGATGGGTGAGGAACTCCTGACGAGTGAGTCAGTAGATCTGGCTCTGGGTCCAGCATCCAAGGTCCCGAATGCGGTGATGCAATAGAAAGGGAACCAAATTTGACGAGGCCAGAACGGGGCAATGAGAATAATAGTCCTCTGAAGGTTGATGGCTTTCTGTAGAAACTTTGCAATCAGGGGAAATGGAGGAAAAGCATATAGGAGACCCGGGGGCCAATCGTGCACCAGCGTCCCTGGGGACTTCCCTGGAGGGTAATAGGGCAAAGTAGCTCCTGCATTTGGCGTTCATTGGAGGCATAAACAGATCGCAGGTAGGCTGGCCCCATTTGAAAAATACTTCTCGCAACTGACTGTTTGAGGGACCACTCGTGAGGCAATAGTATTGCCCTGCTCAGCCTGTCGGCTATGACATTGGATGACCCCGGGATGTGTGTTGCGATCAGAAAGCGACCGGTGGACTCTGCCCATTGCCAAATTCTCATGGCCTCTCTGCATAGTTGGTAAGACCTGGTTCCCCCTTGCTTGTTTATGTACCAGACTACGGACATGTTGTCTGTCTGAACTGCAATGGTCCCTGGAGGAAGAAGGGGAGCAAAGTGTTGCAACGCCAAAAACACTGCCCTCAACTCCAGAACATTGATGTGCAGATTGTACTCCAGATTGGTCCATTCGCCTTGGACTGTCTGTCCCTGAAAGATGCCCCCCCACCCTATCAGGGAAGCGTCCGTGGTTATCGTCGCTGACGGTGCGGGTAGCACAAATGGTCTTCCGCTGGATAGGTTGCAAGTTTGTAACCACCACATTAGGTGTGATTTGCATGTTTTCGTTATCAATATTTCGTGAGTCAGAGGAAGTTGTTGGAATGACCATTGTGCAAACAGAAGCCATTGTAGCACTCTCATGTGCAGTCTTCCCAATGGTATCGCAATGAGCGAAGCTGCCATGAGACCCAAAACTTTCAGAACAATTTTTGCTGGGGACTTTTGGACGACAGTAGAAGGAAATGTTGAATTGAAGTGCTACTATTCTTTCTGTAGGAAGTTTTAGAACTAACTGGCGCGTATCTAATTCCGCTCCTATGAATAAGATATGCTGTGATGGCTGTAGCAACGATTTTTCGAAATTTACTGAGATGCCAAGGTGTGTACAAAGTTGTAGGGTGTAATCCCTGGCTTGTATCAGTTGACGCCTGGTGGTGGCAGACAGGAGCCAGTCGTCCAGATATGGAAACACCTGGAATCCTAGGCGCCTCAGATGAGACGCTACCACTGCCATGCATTTGGTGAAGACCCTGGGGGCTGTAGTCAGACCAAAGGGCAGGGCCCGAAACTGATAGTGACTGGCTCCCAGCCGGAAGCGCAAATGATCCCTGGACGCCCTGGCCATTTTGATGTGGTAGTATGCGTCCTTCAGATCTATCGAGCACATCCAGTCGTCCTTCCTTAAGAATGGAAGGATCGATTGAAGCGTGACCATTCGGAACTTTTCCTTCTTGACAAAGGTGCTGAGATGGCTTAGGTCCAGAATCGGCCTCCAGTCCCCTGTTTTCTTTGGAACTAAAAAGAACCTTGAGTAAGTTCCGAATCCTATTTGGTCCGCTGGGACTGGTTGGATGACTCTTTTTTCTAGCAGCTTTGAAATTTCTGTAGCTGCTGGGTCTCGCAGATGGAGTGGTACATCTGGGAGATTTCTGTTTGGAATGGGTGTGGATAGAAATGGGATTTTGTAACCTCTGGTAACAATGCTTTTTACCCAATTGTCTGAAGAAAAATTTTGCCAGGCCTGAGGGTATAAAGCTAAGCGACCCCCGACTGCCTCCAGAGCAGGACAGTCGGGCCTCCTCTCAGGAGTGCTGAAAAGGTTTGCCAGGGAGATTATCCCTGTCACCTTGGTTTTGCGGACCCCCTCTGCCGCCAGGGCGGCGTCTTCCACCTCTGCCCCCCCTCTGCTTCTAGAGGGAGCATCACCCTGTGTGTTTGGGAAAGATCCTTGGGGTTTTCGAAACCACATTTTCCCACCACGTTGCCCTTTGGGGTACGGTCTGGAAGGGGTGGAAAAACGGACTCCGACAGCAGACAGAGTCTTTCCCTCCTGTTCACACCGGGTAAGGGTCTCCTTTACTTTAGGGCCAAAAAGTGTGGCTCCGTCAAATGGGGCGTTAGTAAAGGAAGACTTGAAGGCTTCCGCAAGCGAACATAAGCGCATCCAGGATTGCCTACGAAGAGCAATCGCTGAAGCCGCTGCCCTACTCGATCCTTGGCTGCATAGGATATCAGCCTCATGGACGAGTTTACAATGGACGTAAGGGTGTTGAGATGCGCTGTAACTTTCTCTGAGACAGCGGCATCTGTAGTACCCTGGAGGGTATCTCCCAACTCTTTGACTAGATCCCTCTGTAAACGTGTAAAATGAGTCAAATAGTTCAGGGAACGCATAGAGAAAGCTGCTGAACTGAAAATGCGCTTCCCGTATCTGTCCATGGTCCTAGAGTCTTTGTTAGGCGGATGGACAGATGAGGAAGACTCCGACATCTCCTTTTTCGTGGCCGCTGCCACCACCATGGCGTCTACTGGAACTCCTTTGGTGAGGTAAGCTTTGTCCTGTGGTGCCGTAATGTACTTATTTGGCTTCCTAGGGACTGGTTCCACCGTGTCAGGAGTCTCCCACGCCCTTCGAGCAATTAATTCCATTAACTCATCAAAGGGCGGAGTGACCCAGGAGGAGGAAGGACGGGCACCAAATGCCTTCAGCAAAACTGACTCATCCTCAGAAGGGGGGAGGGCTTGCCAGTCACCTCTCTGTTTTAAGATCTCCAAGATGTCAGAAAAAGAGACATCCTCTGAAGGTGACTTAGGGACCCTTCTGACTCATCTAAGTCAGTATCAGATGTCAAGGATTCTTGTGGAGAATCCAAGTGTCTCCTCTTACACAGTCTTTTCCTAGGGACTTCTTCTTGGGGAGCATCCGAAGAAGCCTCCGAGGAAGAGGGGGCACCCTCCAGGGGTGGCTGAGACACTGGTGCCCGACGCTTGGACGTGGCCGTGGGTGCAGAGGAGGATAACGGTCCTTTGTGGGGAGGAGAAGCTGTACCTGCTGAAGTGGTTGTCTGGGTAGACAACACCTTCCTCATGAGGTCGAAGGCCCCCGGATCCCGAGTCGAGGTATCTCCCGGTTCCGAAGAAATGGGAAGAATCCCCGAAACAGGAGCCGAAGGCACCGACCCCGAGGACGGAACCGAGTCGATCCGTGCCGAGGCCCAGAGAGGGAGCGTCGGAACCGAAACATCGGTCCGACTCTCGGTCCCGGAACCAAGGACGGATCTTCGGCCCCGAGACTCCAGTACCGGATCGGATGGAGTCGAGGTGAACGGTGCCGACCGAGAAAAAGACGGTTCTGGCACCGAGGGCTCCACAATCATCAGGTCAGCTTCTTCCGGCTCCGAAGACTGGACAGGTCTCGGAGGAGGAACAGATGGATATAGTGGCAGGCCTTCAAGTCTCGACATCAACTGAGAGGAGACCGAGATAAGCTTGGATAGGGCCGTATGCTCCATCAGTTTCTGCACCACACGGTCCACATCGGTGTCGGAAAGGGGCCTAGAAGAACGAGTCGAAGGGATCGAAGACGGAGCCGACCTCAGCAGAGTCGGTGGACGGAGCTCCGTCACCGGTTCCAAGACTCGAGGCTCGGAAACTGCCAACAGTTGAACACTCGGCCCCGAAGTCTGTGGAACCGGTGATCTAACTAGACCCGAAGAGCTCGGAGCCGATGACTTTGGCTCCGACGCCTTCGACCCCTTCGAAGACTTGGATGCCTGGTCTGAAGCATCCAGAGCCTCCTGGAAGGAGGGTTTCAACAATCCTCTATCCATCAGTTTCCTGCGCCTATCTGTCATGACCCTCCCACTAAAAGAGTGACAAATAGAGCAGTCCTCTTGTAAGTGGAGAGGGCCAAGACAGTAGACACAGGAACTGTGGTTGTCTGTGACCGACATCTTTTGGCCACACTGACAACGTTTGAAACCAGATTTTATTTTCTCAGACATAATGAAGAGAAAGAAACAGTCCAGTCCAGTAAGTCAATCCAGTAACAATGTCAAATCCGGTATTTGAAAGTCCGATGTCACTTGCTTAAGAAAGCAAGGCTACAACAAATCTTCAGTCAAAAAGTGATCCAAGTAGGGGTGGTAGGCCCCGAAAAACTCTACACCAGTTAGTTAACTAAGTTAAACTAATCTAAGGTATCAAGAATTCTACTCCACTCACACACCGTACTCTAACTTTAAATGACTAGATATTAAAGAAGTTTTTTTGAAAACTTTAACCAGAATAGATAAAATCTTATCTGTAAAAAGCCTCGAGCTAGCCTCCAGCGATGCGTATGCAGCAGCGGCAAACTAGATCTGAGGTAAAGGCAGAGGGGGATTGTGGGTATTAGATGTCCTCGAGCTTCTTCTCGATGCAGAGCTTGCAGTCGGCCGGCACGGAGCCGAGGATCGGCTCCGAACCCATGTGTAAGAACAAAGGCGAGATTGAACACTCTCACATTGGTAGTTCCCAGCCTTCACACGATTTTCAACAAGTCTCCGTGCCTGTCTGTTTAAATCTACTGGAAGCGGTGGAAATACGAGCCAGGGATTCATCAAGGAGTAGAACACATAGAAGAGGAAGTGGAGGAGGAAAATGGAGAAGCAACAGTCCACAAACTCAGAGCAGATCCAAGCACCAGGACAACTAAACAAGCAGCTCATTATGAATGTATTAAGCCTGGAATAACCACGGATGACATCTCATTGTTGCAGAAAGGGCTTCAATTCATTCCATCTAACAGCAATACAGTAGTTGAAGCCCTGATGGACATAAAAGGTTTTATGAGAAATCTCAGTTTAAAACTTATTTTTAAGGACTTATTGCCATACAACCCTCAGGTATGCAAGAAGTCCAGTGTATTCATACCAGTGAACTGTCCATTGGTGACTGCTTTTAATAATATTTGTGAGCAAAAAATACATGAATTGTATGCTCAGAAAGAAAAATAAATGCTATAATCTGACATCTACAGAGCATGAGGCCCTTTAAAGACTATAAAACAATACAGACACTGTAATTAAACAAGTGGACACGGGCGGTGCCATAGTAATATTAGATAGAAAAGATTATAATCCATATATGTTTGAGTTTTTGAATGGTGAAACTACATTTATCAGAATTAATAATGTGGATATAGCAAAATTTGTAAGTTAGGTCAACATGTGTGTTTATGAGCTACAACTGACAGGCGATATTTCTATTGATGTATTTAACTATTTTAATGTCTCCTGCCCAGTAACACCAGTGCTCTATGGATTACCAAAGATGCACAAAAATTTGGAGCACCCACCCATGAGAACGATAGTGTCTGTAAGTGGCTGAGTAACCAAATCCATCCCAATATATTTAAGTTTTTACCAAAGTTTAAGAGCTATATAAAAGGCACTGTTGATTTCTTATATCAATTATATGAATGGTATAAGTATAAAAAGGAGACTAGCTTTGTTTTTGTAACATTAGATATTGAGTCTTTATTTATAGTAATCCCTAATGAGTATGCTGTCCATTAGTTTTTATGTGAGCACAATGATATGCATGCTAGAGAAATTGAGACAATCTGTGAGCTGATGGATGTAGTATTGACTAATAATATATTTATATTTAAGGACTCTGTTATCCATCAAAAGCAGGGGTGGCTGGTTCCAAGATGGCTGAAAACTGAGTAACAGCTTGTTTCTAGCTTGCCCAGTGTGAAAACAGAAACTCAGCAGAGAAGGCCAGTAGACTTGCGTTTATGGGTGAATTTCAGTAATTGGCTAATAAGTACACTGCCTGGATGCCAGGAATACTGAAATACAGAAGACCTGGAAAAAAATCAACTACAAAATGTGAGGAAGAAACACTGACTAGAGAGAGCTCTGCAGCTGTTCAGCAAAAAGTAATGCAACTTTCCGACATGACTTCCAATAACCTACAGGTTGATGCAAGACAACCGCATACAGACCTGGTTAAAATAAACAAAACACTGATGGAGTATATTAGCACACACAACAAAAGGCTGGAACAAATGGAATAAGCTTTAAACAGATATTCAGATGAGATGATAAAGCTGAAAAAAATCAGAGGTCGAAATGAAGAAAAGGTTGGCTGAATATGAGGCTGCTCGGGAAGAGATGTTTCAAAAAATAATAGAATTAGAGGACAGAGCACATAGGGAAAACTTGAGATTTTCAGCTATACCAGAGAAGCTGGAAGGGACAGACTGCATTAAAGTTATGAAAACACAAATAAGCAACTGGACTGGTATTCCACAGCAGGACTTATTAGTAGAATGGGCACATTGTGTGTATGCTCCAAATCTAGCTATAAGAAATCAACCCAGACCTTTAATAGTAAGGATGCAATCCTACCAGCAGAAAGAGTTGATTTTGTCAAAACTGTGGCAGATGGACAAAATACTAAAAGTAGGTGACAGCAGAGTGTTTGTGGAGAATGATTACTCATTGTACATCAGGCAAAAGAGAAGTAAATTCATTCCTCTATTCAGAGACTATCAAGATGCAGGTGTGAGATTCAAACTGCTGTATCCACCTGTCTTCAAGGTAATCTTTCCTGGAGGGACAAAATCATTTTTGATGAAGTGCATGCTAAGGAGGAAATACAAAAGTCTGTCCAACAAAAACTGAGCTGTGAAACAGAAGGAGATTCAGCTTCTTGCTCCTCTGGTAATAAAGACCACAAAGAGACTGCTTCTGTGAAACGTTTTCCAGTATTTCAACAGAAAATATTGGAGAGAAGGAAGGGAGCATGAGAGATAACTAGAAGAATTGAGAGTACATTGGAAATGAAGCAGAGACATGATTTGGGTGATACAGAAGAACAGTAATAAAATCAGTAATTTAATATGGGATTACAATCCAATAATTATACTTGTGAAAATGACAGCACAAGAAAATCTGGAAATATTGGACTTCTTCAAAATGTGTTTGCTGAGTGGGGAACTCAAGTATATGCCCTAGTTCATGTCATTAATGTTTGGACAAATGTTTTAGGGAGGGGAAGTGAGGGGAGAATGCTAACTGTAAGCAAAGAAAACACTTTCTTTTCTTAATAGCATTGTATCCGTGTTGCATGGTTTTCTTTCCATGCTATTTTTGGGTGTAATGGGAATTTTATTTTTCTCCCCTCTTTTCTTTTTCTTCTTGTGCAGTTTTGAGAAACATAGGCAATGTAATGATAAAAAAAGGAAAAAGGGAGCCTGGTTAAGAGGGTATGACTGAGTTCAAATTAATGTGCTTTTTTTCATTCTTGCATGGGGAAATGAGTCATTAAGGGCTTTTGTTTTAAGACAGAAAACAAGTAAATGAAAAAAAAATATCAAATATTATAAGTTTTTTTTTCTAGCACTTGCAAATATGTTTACTAAGTAGCATTTCTGCAGCTGTTCTTCATGTCGCCAAGGAGGCAATCTGATAAACAAAAAATGGAGACAGTCTGGTGGAAGGGGATTTACTGAGAGAAAAGAAGAAAAAAGAACAGATAAATTGACTAGGACATAATGTTCCCTGAAAACAATCAGGGCATTTCCCAGGTGTGACAGCTTTAAAGATAATACAAAACCAGTTAGGCTTGAAGCAAAGTTCTCTAAGTTTTTTTAAATGCAATGGGGATACTAATATAAACAGGTGCTTTTGCTTTTTCTTGTTCACCCTTCTTTTCTCTCTTCTCTGTTCAGTTTTGAGAACTGTACACACTTCAATGAAAAAAATAAGGAGGGGAGGAGATGGGGGAGAGAGGAAGGGTTTGGTTAAGAGTGTATGAGAAAAGAAAAATCAGTGTGTTTTTTCCCATGCATGCATAGGGAAATGGTGTTATCTAGTAACAAGTTTATTACAAAGCATGTAAATGTAAATGAAAAAGAATATTGAATAATGCAAGGCTTTTTTTTTTTGATAAACAAGGTACCCTTAGCAGTTTTGTGTCTGGTTTGCGTGTCACTAAAAGACAATTTGATAAAGAGAAATGGCTTAGAGAAAGTGTTTACTGAAAGCATTCAAGTGTTTTCTCATCTGGGAGAGTTATAAAGATATAAAAAAAATCAAATAGCACTTACTAATAGCACAGGCTGTACCATGTGTCTTAGCATGACTAACCTTTCTTTTTGGTTAACTTTAGCTTGTATGTGTATCTATCAACTTAGAACTTATGTTCTCATTAGGAAGCAAAAACTTAAATATTTGAAGATGTACACAATTTTGTGTGTTACTGTAAAGTGCATAGGTTTTAGAATGTTTTTTTTTTTTGGGGGGAGGGGGTTGTTTGTTCTGTTTGAAGGCTTTCAAAAATCAAAATGTTTTATATAACATGTAACATAGGCACAAGTGGATATGACATGAAACAACTGTATAAAAGACCAACCTGCCCAATACTATATACATGTAACATAAAAGTTGGAACTAGACATTTAGCAAAAGAGCAGTTATGTATAAAAGGTGGTAATAATAACTGTATGAGAAAATGATGCTTTCTGTAACGTCTTTCAATCTGAATGGTCTTACAAATAAATATAAAAAAGAAAGAGTAGTGAACTATATTAAAAATGTAGAGTGCAAATAGCTATGCTACAGGAGACACACCTGGAAAGAACTGAACATGTGAATTTGATAAAGAAAGATTTTCAGGATGGTTACTCAGCAGAAAATCTGGGGCAAAGGAAAAGAGGAGTACTTATATTAATTGCAAGAAAAGCTCCAGTAGTGATAGAATAAGATAATAATAGAAGATATACAGTACTAAGGGGCTACTGGCTAGGGAGGAGGATTACACTGGCATTCATTTACACCCCCCCCTCCAAAACTGCTATAATGGAGCTTAAGAAGATTCTGGGAGAAATAATCAGCTTTCAGCAAGGAATATCACTTATAGGTGGAGACTGGCATTTGGTTAGCAACAATGAAGATGTGTCTGAGGGGCTTAGAAGGGAAAATATAACAAGGGAGGGTAGATTTTTGAAGAAATTTATGAAAATGTTTGGCATGGAATATGTGAATTCAGTACTAGGAGTTCAGAGTGAATTTACATATTACTCACCAAGATACAAAAACTAGGCTAAACTACATATATTTTATAACTCACATGAACATGTGCATTTAATTGAAGGTCTTGAAACACACCCAATAACGTTTGGGTCATGCATCAATAATAACTAAAATAAAAATGCAAGGTAATGAAATGAAAATGAGACACTGGCGCTTTCCCACCTACCGATTAAAAAGAGAGGAATTTAATGAATGGGTTGTGAAATTAATTCAGGAGCTACTAGAGAAGATAGAATTATCTTCTGAAAACATAGCTAAGGAGTGGGATAAAATTAAAGTGGGGGTTAACACTAGGCTGGAAATAAAAGAAAGGGAGATGTGGTTAAACAGTAACAAGAATTATGTAGATGGATTGACAAACATTAAAGTATTGGAAAATAGGGGAATCTGTCAGAACAAGAAAAGGCGCAAGTGCAGAATGCTGAACAGAAAATAAGGGATTACCTCGATAATATGCACGAGTTTAGAAAGATTGCTGTTAAGAAACTGTTTTTTAATAATAATTCTACAAAAACTTCTAGCACAATAACTTAGGCAATAAAAAATGGAAAGGGCAGTCACCAAGCTTAGGGAGCCTATAACAAGGAAGATAACAAGAGACCCTGTATAGGTATTATAAATATTTCAAATATTTTATGAAAATCTGTATAAAGCAGAGAAATATGGAAATCAAGAAAAGGTACATATGGAAATGTTTATGGAAGAATTAAATATGCTAAAGTTAGAGGTAGATGGGGCTCAATTACAAACAGTTAGGAGAGGAAGGGATGAGACAGAAATGGCTATGTATAGCCAATCTACAGAAAAGTCCCCAGGAATAGATGGTATTCCTGTGGGAGTTTGGAAGTTAGGATGGAAAAAATGGATAAAGATTTGGAAGGTTTTGCTTAACAATATTTTAAGAGGAGAAGTACCACCAGCATCCTGGAAGAAGGCGATGGTAACGACAATACTTGAAGAGGGTAAAGAGCCATTGGACCCAGCTTCATACAGTCCCATTTCAATATTAAATGATGATTATAAAGTGTTTATGTCTATAATGGCTAAAAGAATGGCAAAAGTGATACCAAAATTGATAGATATGGATCAGTGTGATTTTGTGGAGCGGAGGCAAACGTGACAATATTAAGAGAGCAATGATGATCCAGAGGGAAGCAGAATGTACGAAAGTACCACTTTTATTGGTGGGTCTTGATGCAGAAAAAACATTTGACAGTGTAGACTAGGACTTCATGAGTAGGGCAATGAAGCATTTGCTTTCCCCGATACAATTATAAGGTTGATTAGAAGAATATAGGAGGGATCAGAAGCACAAATTAAAGTGGGTGGGGTCCTCTCAGATCATTTCTGCTTAAGTAGAGGAACCAGGCAGAGTTCTCCACTTTCCCCTTTGTTGTTTGCATTATATTTAGAACCAGTGTGAAAGAAAATAAGGGACTCAAAAATTCAAGGATATAACTGGTATGGTAATCAGGAAAAGCTGGTTCTGTTTGCAGATAATATTATTTTATACATGGCAAAACCAGTGTTGTGGAACAGTTTAAGACAGTTTCAAATCTTCTCAGGATACAAAATTAATGAAGCTATACAAAGGCAATAGCAGTAAATTATGTACCCACACACGTCTTGGTCCAACAATATCCATATTTATGGAGACATGATAAAATAAAGTATTTAGGAGTATGGATTTGAAATGACTCTGTGGTGGCAGCTAAGGATATGTGGGAAGAGACTAAACAGAAGATAAAACAAAAATTGAGAAACTGGAAGTTTTGTTATATGGATATGGATATTAAGATACAAACCATTAAAATGTTTTTTGTCCCTTTAGTCTTATGCACAGGTCAGCCATACTTTTATCAACCAGAGGAGACATTGTGGATAGCAATTAAAAAAAGAGTTGAAGGATTTTATCTGGGAAGGGAAGACAGCAAGGGTCAAGTGGGGTAAGATGATTCTACCAATATATCAAAGCGGACTAGGATTACCTAATTTGAGGGGGTATTTTAGAGCAACACAGTTAAGGCTCTTATACATAGCACAAGCAGAAAACTATTATTCAAAGTAAACAGGAATGATGATGACACAAGGAGGAAGCTCAAGAAATAAGGAGTGATTGGGATTTTGAATGCAGACTCTTAAGAACAACCAAAATCGTACAGAGTATTATATTCATAATAGAGCAGGGAGTATTCTAAGAACCAAACCAGCATGAGAATGGAGAAAAGAGATTTTGTTGATAGGGTTGACTGTGGTCAGGGAAACAGATAATATGCGAGAGAGGGCTGGAATGTATTGGAGAAAACTGGCAAAGGAACCAAGGTATTGGGAGAAAATACATAGAAAGGAGAAAGGTAATAGAATGGGAAGAACTCAAGAATTTATTTGGACTGCAGGTTAGAGATTGCCTTCCTTATCAAGGATTGGTATCAGAGTACAGGCAAAGAGAAAGAAATACGGGGCTCCTAAATGAAAGACCAGCACTGGTAGACTTTTTAATAGACTCCAGAACAGAAGCTGCCTTTAAAAAAGGAATAATTATTAAAGCATATAAACTATTGCATGATAATTATAAGAATCATTCAGAGGAGCTTAGAATGGATTGGGAAGAGAGATTGGATAAGCAATTCACAAAGTGACAATGAGGGGGGATATATGTATATCTCCCAAATATGCAACAAAGTCTAGAAGATTTAGGATCTTTGCCTGGAAGTGTTTACATAGGTATTTTTATACCCCAAGTAGACTCCAAAGAATTTTTCCTCAGGTGGATAGCAAATGTTGGAGGCATAATAGTCAAGAAAGAGGTAGCACATGTTTTTGGAGGTGTGATGGGCTGGCAGACTTTTGGGATTCCCTGTAGACCACTCTGTCAGAGATGCTGGGTGAGCAGACTGGACTGAATGGGAAGATGATTTTTTGAGTTATGCTGCTGCAGAATCATAATTGCCTAGACATAGTAAAACATTGCTGAGTCTAATTATGGTGGCTGCCAAAAAGCAATTAGTAGAAAATGGAAATCAAAATCTAGACCAACTTTACTAGAACTAGAACTAGTAAATATAGTAACAGAAAGAAAAGAGAAGGAGCAAATTACACAGGAAAAAATGGGAATTGTGGGAACAGAATATGCAGAGCAGGAACGAGCTTTAAGAGACAGTATTTGAATGAATCATATAATGCTTAACTGACAATGACTCAGAGCTGTTGGGCATGCTCCACTTAAAGAAATCCCAATCCCGCCGAGCCACACGGTCTAGGGACATAAACCTTGTCACCACAATAAACAGAACATGCTAGAGGGATAGATTCCTGTACCAGAGACCCATACGCTGTAACAAACTACCTATCTATATCAAACAAAGCTCCTCATTAGCACTCTTCAAGAAAAATCTTGATGATTAGATGGGAGATAGGAAATTCACCCCGGGGATCACTTCTGTGGCTCTGCTTGACAGGGGCACAGGAAAATAATTTTCTTGGGTGGCAAAAGCCAGGGTACCGTTTGGCTAGGCTTATAAAGGCCCTAGGGCCAGTAGCCTAGTACCTACCTATAACTGGATGGTTTATAAGTGATGTCTCTGACGTAAACTGTTTGCAACTACAACTAAAGTGATATCATTCTGTATGCTTTTCATTTATATAAATGTAAGATTGCCTTTGTCAAATGTGTAAATTTAATAAAGATGTTTGAAAAAAAAAGCAGAGGTGGCTATGGGCAAATCCATTGCCAATACCTATGCCAATATTACTATAGGAAGAACAGTTTGTTTATAAATGTCCACCGATATTTGAACATAATGTGTCATTCTGTAAGCACTTTGTGGATATTTTTCTGGTCTGGGAAGGTGAACACACCCACCTACCATTATTTGTTGAATATCTGAATGGTGAGAGCAAATCCCTCCAGAGAGTGGTGAAGACAGCCAAGGGGATCATCAAGACCACCTTACCATCTATCCACAACTTGTACTTATCCAGATGTCTCGGCAGGGTCAGAGGAATAATTCAAGACTGCACTCACCTTTTTCTTTACAGATTTGCTCCTGCAGCTGTCATCCAGAAAGCGCTTCCAAAGCGTACGTTGCAGAATTACGAGAGTCAGGAACAGCTTCTTCCCTAATGTCATCAGGCTGCTGAACTCTAGTAATAATTATGCTCCATGATGGCCATCTAGGTCAGTAGAAACTATAGTAGCTTGTCTTATATTATGCATTAACCTGGTTACCAGTCTCATCTAATATTTAGTGCAATATTCACCATGACTGTTAACTTGTAGGCCATCTAGAGCAGTAGCAATGCAATAAAATAGCTCTTCTTTCAGTGCAATACATGATACAAATTCGTAAATTAACCAGAATGCAATACTCTAAGGTCCATAGTGCAATACACTATTGTCCACAGTGCAGTACTTAAATGTCTTTTTTTGTGCAAGGATCAGTGCAATGTCTTAACCAAGTACCTGTGCAATATTAAAGTTTCATGTAAGTGTTCACTGTGAAAAGTGTTAAAATGTGTATCTAATTATGTGCAGTATCAGTCTGTCTTCCTGCATGTCCATGATGTAATAGCTAGGTGTTATATGTGTAAATGTCTGTGAAAATAGTCTATATGTTGTTTGCACATTCAGTCTGGAGACACAGAATTTCATTCAGTTTTTTGCACTTATGTGATTTCTGAATGACAATAAAGTTTACTTTGACTTTTGACAATGACTTTTTTTTTTATCTACATTAGAATATTCACTGAATGAGATTAACTTCCTAGGTATTAAGACAGAAAATCCAAATAATAATATTACTACCTCAATCTTTAGAAAAGAAGTTCAGATAAACAGATACACACAGAAGATGCATGCAAGCTGCTCACACATTTAAAGGTATAGCGAAGAGTCAGCTTTTAAAAGTTTGTCAACTCAGTACTGATGAAATGAAATGTCTTGGCCAGAAGGTTACCATAATAAACGAGCTAAAGGAGAGGGGATATGATGATGCTTTACTTGAACAGCAGAAATTTGATATTATAAATGAAAGACAGGATTGGGCTAGACTGTATTTTGCAGAGAAGAATACTGGTGTACAAAGTACTATTAATCATAAACAAGAACATTTGTGCTATGTTACTAGATATAGTAGAAGGAATGATGGGGTGAAGAAAATTATATCAAGAAACTGAGGCATATTAGGAACAATGTCAGAAATGAAATAGCTTGCAGGGGACAAACTTAACTTTGCCTATAAGAATTGTGCCAATTTGAAACAGTATCTTCTGTTATAAAGACATGAGACATATTGGTTCCAGACAAAATCTAAGGTCAGGCACTTTTCCTTGTTATAATTGTGTATGTTGAAAAGTGATGAATTCATACACACAATAACAAAGAAAAAATATACATTCAAATGTTTTGTCACATGTAATTCCTCTAATATTGTCTGACTACGTGTGAAATGTCCTGCATTTTATGTTGGAAATGTACACGTAAACTGAAAGATCACATCATAGAACACAAGTCTGAAATACGTAGGAAAGTCAACACAAATGTACTTGCTAAACATATGGGAGAGAAAGGAATGCATCATGAGTTTCACTTCAAGGTGATTACTGTTATGCAAAGAAATAGAAGGGGTGGTGATTTAAATAACAAATTGGAAATCTGTGAATATGACTGGATCATATAACTACAACCAGATTCTGCACCAGGCATAAATACAGCTATCAGCCTTAAACCTGTTTTAAAAAGAAAACAAATGTCTCCAAATTGATAATGTGTTTGTAATATTTTTAATGTGTTATATTTAGTCAAGTTCTATTTTTTTATTTAACATTTGCTGAAGCTGGGAATTGAACCAGAGAACCTCTTGCAGTGAGGTGACAATGCTGACCGCTACACCACTGTGTCATTATGTTTTAGGTTATGTGTAAAGCTTTTATGGTACTTTTAGATGATTTCCTTATTTTTATCATATTTAAATAATTAATTGATTCTATTTTTTGACTTGGGCTGTGTCATATGGTTTTAGTTTTAATCTGTTTTAATGGATATGTGATTACACTAGCTGTTACTTACACACTGAAGAAAGGCATTATCCTGAAAGCTTTGGGGTTTTACTGTTTTTTGAATAAACTACTACAGATCTACTCAGTGTTTCCAGCGGATGGAGTTTTTTGTTCTTGATTTTGGAATTCCTAGTTCTCCAGTAGCGGTTTACTTCAGTGTTGGTCCTGTTTGTTGCTGTTTTACTGATGAAGATACCCCCAGAAATCTCTAATTCAAGGGCTCCGAAACAGTGGGTTGAATCAGAGAAGGAGATACCAAGGGGGAAGTAGAAAATAGACGGGTTCACAGATCTAGTGGGAGTCAGAGCCAGGAGAACCCCTTTGGAATCTGCACTATGATAAACTTCCTCATCATCCTATCCACATCAGTTTCCTAAAGACTTCTGGAAGATCTAAGTGATAACGTCACAAATGGAGGTCTGAAGTGTCTTTGTGGAAATTCCTCCAGGAAAGGAGCCCTGATGAAACTGGATCCAATAGAAGCAGAGGGGTATGGATCTGAGGAGACCTAGATTTCAAAACAGTTGGATCTAAGACAGACTGATCCAAATTCTTATGTACTTTTGAAGGGGACGCCAATGAAGGAGCCAACATGGAAGAATGATCAGGAGAGCTCTTACAGGACTTACTCTTGTCAGACTTTTTGGTAGGGGTTTGAGCCCCATCAACTGAAGATTTACAGGAAGATGAAATAAGGGCTCTTAAAACTAACTTGTTCCTCCAATCAGTTAACGCTCTGGAATTAAAATCAGAGCATACTGAACATTCCACTTCTAAATGAGCGGGACCTAGGCAGTACACACTCCCTGTGGACATCTAAGTTGGGAAGCTTATGCCAACAGGTAACACACTTTTTGAACCCTGTAGGCCATGATATACCACAAGCAATAAAAGTTCAGTAATTAGAAGAAAAAATACTTAACAAGCTCTAAGTATAGAAAAGGATTTTTTTGCAAAAAAAAAAAGAGGAAAACAATGGAAGAAAGAAATACTTAAACGAGCAACAAAGCAGGAGGAGTACCAACAATGGTACTTTGAGAGGGTACCAAAAGCTGTAACAACAAAGGGAGTAAAAATCAGCTAAAATCAGTTCAAAAGATGATGGGTGTGAGGTAGGAGTACAACAGAACATAAAAATTTGAATTAAAAGCTAACTCATGAGAAACAGGCTATAACAACTCCAACAACTCTCGAGAGTAGAAGCATCTGTGTCTAAAGCTTATGGTGGGAGACAAGAAATGAGGTAGACTGGCAGGGCATTATGGGTAAAGGGAGGAGCTCAAGAGTTCTTGGATCTGATGATCCAGTAGAAGCGGCCAAGTCAGATCAGAGTCTTGGATCCAAACTCATCAGTTGAGGAATGAATGAAAAGGACATCAGATCAAAATTTAGATCCCATGCAGAGATGGACCCCTTGACTGGGGGACACAACAGAAATAATTCTTTATGAAAAGTGTTTTAAGGATAACATGTATGAAGCCAAAGACTGATTTTGAAAGTCATAATGATAAATGGAGTTAGAGGTTAGCTGAACTTTAATGGTAGAAAAACTAGATCCAACTTTATACAGCTTTGTCAAGAAGCTCAGTACGGCAGAAATGGAAAAAGAGAAAGGGTCTATCTTTTGAGTTGTATCCTAAATGGAAAATTGTTTCCATTTAGTCCTACAGATCTTTTGGATAGATTGTTTCAGAGAGGCTGACAAGAAATAGTCTACTGTCTTACACAAGGAAGGGTCATTGGCCATCACTGGAACTGGAGATATCATGTGATAAGCTTTAGATTGAGGTCAGAGTGAGACTAACCAGAGGTGTGAGAAAATAAGACCATTTACAAGTCTTAGGGCCAGATAGGCACCTTCAGATGAGGCCTGAGCAGGAGAAATCTGACTTTCTTGAGCCACAGGGATGTAATGAGAAAAACAACAGCTATGCATACAGGTGCTATCTGAACAAAACTGGAAAAGAACAGAACTGGTGGAAAATCATAGAGAAGACTAGGGAGTGTCCGTGTCTTACTATGTTACAGTACCTTTAACAATCATTTCTGTCATAACTACTCACACCAGAGACACTGGACCCATCTCTGTTTGGTTTCTTCAAGGGTAGATCATGCCTACTCAACCTGGTGGACTTCTTTCAGAAGGTCACCAAAGCAATGGATGAGGGAAAAGTCATTCACACTGCCTACCTTAACCTGGCCAAGGTATTTGACACAATAGCACGCTTGGGCATTGTTGACAAACTCAAGAGGTTAGGTACAAACCAGTATGCCACCAGGTGGATAGCCAAATGGCTCAGAGACAGGTCCCAGGAAGTTAGAGGGGAGTCCACCTCTACAAAGAGGCCAGTCACAAGTGGAGTCCCTCAGGGATCAGTTCTTGGACCGCTCCTTTTTGGCATTTACTTTTCAGAAATCATGATCAATGTCAGTGGTCTTTGGCTGACTAAATTTGCAGATGATTGCAAATTAGGAGCTGTCATTGAATCTCATATGGACACAAATGCTCTCCAGGAGGGGCTGACACAAACAAACAACTGGTGTCAGAGCCATGAACTAAAACAAAATGCCAAGTCATCCATCCCTGGTAACTATCATATTGATAACACACACGTTAGAGTTGACTCAGTAGTCAGGGACTTAGGGGCACACATAGATAGTAATCTAGCCTTTGACCATCGCATGTCTACAGTGGTGAGGATGTCATTCTATGTTGTGCAACTTATAAACAAAGGTATGGCATCTAAGTCCAAGGAAGTCATGGTTCCACTGTATTCGGCATTCATCAGACCTATCATTGAGTACAATGCCCCCTTTGGTATGTACCTATCCAGGCATATCCAACAACTGGAATGTCCAAAGAGGTTCCTCATTAAAAGAATACAAGGCATAAGTAATATGTCCTATGCTGACCGCCTCAAGGCCCTGTCCCTGTATTCTGTCTCCTACAGGCTTTAGAGGGGAGATCTATGCCTGGCATACAGGGCATTATCAGACCCCGCTCTGATGGACCTCCTACATATCCACAAAACAAACAGCCCCAGAATTACCCATTCTAAACACTTAAACCTTGACTGTGATATACTGGAGAGATGGGTATGTATCCCAGAGACTACCCCATCTATGGAACAGGCTCCCCATCCATGTAAAGCAGAGTTCCTCCCTAACCCAATTCAAGTGCAAGTAGGACAACAGGGTGAGAAACCGGAAATACATCCCTGGTTTGGCACCTATGTCTCTAATGCAAACAGGTAACATGTAAATGGTTCATCTCCCAGGCCCATGCTTACACTTATCAAGGGTATCAGACGTTGTCAGAGATTTGGGATGCATGGCTAGGCTTAAACCTTTGTGGTTGTTAGCCTAGTAAACACCTATGAACCCCCCCCCCCAATTCAGATATAGAAGCCAGTCATTAGAACTGAAAAAATGAAATGGAGAATGTTTGAAAAAAATATTTTTATGGGACAATGTTATTAGTGTGTCAGGGTTTTCCACAGAGGACATAAGGGCTTGCATAGAAATTGGATAGGAATCATTTGCTGAAATGATTTTTGAATCTTAAGAAAAAGCAGAGCAGTATGTTATGCTATTTGAAAAAAAGTTGATTTGTACACCTTTGAATAATTATGTGATTAGAGATCATGATAAATGTTTAGAAAAAAGTTAAAACTGCATTTTAAGACTGCAGAGGTTACAGAAAATTAAATCAAAACTTTTTGATGAAAAGTGTAAGCTGTATGCAACATTACTAAATGCTATGATGAAAAAAGTTGTGTAATGGGGTTGGAGACATTTTGGTAAGTTAGATGGTAAGAATGGTCAAATTATCCATTTATGAAATTGTGTTGTTATAAATGGTAAAAAGGAATGTTAAGATACTGGCGTAAATAGAAAACATGTGTTCAATGTGGGAAGGGAGATCATTTAATTGATGAATGTCCTAAATGGTGTTTTCAATCTGGTGAGCTTAGACATTACATAAGAATTGTGAGCTATTTATTTATTTATTTATTTTTTGGAGGATGAAACACAGGAAGAAAATTTACAAGATGATGAAAGTGAAAAAGAAGGCAGTATGGGTGTCACAGATGAAGAAGGTGTCGATGTAAGTGTAAAACATAGTAGTGAAAAAAGGGAAGAGGATGGTATTATTAAGGAGAATAAATATCAGGTATTGGAAAAAATGGAAGAAGGGGAATTGGAGGAGCAAGATGCTGAAACGACTACTTAATGTAAGAGGATAAGGAAAAGAAAGATAAAACGGATGCAGAAAAAATGTTTAAAAAGTTAAGGATAATCTTAGGATTGCATCTTTAAATGTAAATAGTATTATTAGTCAAAATGGTTAAATGTTCTCAATTGGTTGAGTAAATCTAAATGTGAAATAGGCTGCTTGTTGCATGTTAGATTTTTGCATATCAGACAAAAAGCATGATGAAACTGCATGTGTGGGGATTATTTTAGAGCTTTGGGGAAGATACTTGTTCTTGTATAACTGTAATGTTAAAAAAAAGGAAGTGGTTATAATAGATGTTATTATTGTGAAGCCTGGAAGATGGTGAATTTCTAATGTGAGGAAAGGAAGCAAATTTTGGAGGATTGTGGGATTGTATGCATCTATAGTATTAATGAAAAGGCGAAGTCTTTTGGAGGAAATAAAGTTTTGATGCCTAATATGGATATTATTATGGTGTTTTATTTCAATAAGAGAAAAAGAGAGGGAAACTGAACAAAGATGTTAGAAAGTGCAGATAAATGATGAAGTTAGGGGCTTTATTTTTAAGTAAAGGAAGGAAGCATACATATAAGGGGGATATTAAGACTAAAATAGATTATTTTTTTCTGAACCAACTATACTGGAAGGGACATTAAAGGAAATAGTATAGCCTGTCATCTCAGTGATATAAGACAAAGAGTAGTTACAAATGCTCTTAGTAAACACATTATATAGAAAGGTGATCAACAAAGTTTTAAGTTTATGATTTTAAAAGTAATTTATAGACCATTGCGGGGTAGGAATATAAAACTTTTAACTGAAAATGAAGAGATGAGATGGATTTTAAGAATGAGAGCATTTGTATCACCTGGTCTTAATGACAGTTTTACTTTAAAGCCTTATTTAAATATGCTGCATCAGAAGGTGTAATTAGAGTCATGTGATTTTTTTTTTAAATGTATTTAAGTTATATTGTTTAATTGACAGTATTTATTTCGCCTGAAGAAGCCTTGAAGGTGAAAGTGTTTACTTGCGAACTTGAAATTGGATTAAACATTTGTTGTTTTAGAGTGTTTCCAGTTTTCTTTTCCTTTTTGGATTTGATTTAGTGACTGAAAACTGGTTAACTGCCTCACAGCTGTTTTGTTGGATACTGTTATTTTTTTTGGGTGGAGGCAGACACTCGAGAAATACAGTGGAAATTCTCTTAGAGTGAGAACTGGGATAATAAATATAACATCTGTGATTATTAAAACTTTTGGAGAGTTGGCAGACATTTCTAACAACCCACTAAGAGAAGTTGAGACTATAGAGTGTGAACAGAGCACAGGAGATAAAAATGTGTATGTGAATTTGCTTTCCACTTTTACATTGAAGTTGAGAGACTTTGAGCATACTTTGATGGCTTATAAACATTTACAATGGCAACGGCTTTTGTATGAAGCCTACTTGAAGCATAAGGTCGTGCCGGGGGGGGCCTCCGTATATTAAAAATGCCATCTTACAGGGGTAAATACCCTGATTTATTACAGAGATGGCAACTGATAAACTTAAGCTGCTCATTTAACTACATGGAACTCATGAATGCTTATTTTTTGCCTATGGAACAGAAATGCCGCTCACAGGCTGAAGATCTTTATAATAATTCAGTTTCATGTGGTGATTTTACTGAGTATGGCATGCTTTTAAGTGAATCTTTTAGCAGGCTAGCAGCTTTTGAGAAGAAATTAACTGCTGGCAAGAAAAAAAAGCTACAGAGAGATCTCTTTGACTTTGAAAAGGGGAATGTCTTCGTTTGGCCAAAGGAGAGAGTAGAGACCAATCATCATGTGCGTTTGAATGACGTAGAACTGCCCCTGTTGCAAGAACCGCCCTTGCTACAACAAACTGAACGAGGAGAATTTCCTGCTAGCTTGTCTGTTAATAGTCGGTTAAGAGTGGAAATAATGCCAGAAGTGGCACTAACGCCGGAAGAAGAAGGGATATGTAACACCAGAATTGGTTTGGAGTGATGTAACACGGCGGATTGCTACAGATGAATTACAGGTTGACTTCATGGCTTCTGTGTCAACATTTATAGCTGCAGGAGAAGCCGTTGCAGATGGGGATGAGTTTAACTCACCAGTTTGGTGGACGACAAAGACAACATCACAGGGAGGAGGACTGAAATGAGATATACCAGCATGTGTGGATGATGTACGCATAAACACCTTGGAAACAGTGGATTTTCCGCTTCTCCTCAATCAACCTCTGCCCATGCCGAATCCGAGAACGAAGATGCAGAGTCTAGTAAGCAGAGTGAATAATGGGGATACCAGCAGGCGTCCCTTCACGAGGAGCCAATTACCCAAGCAAATATGGTATTTAACTTATCCTCACATGTACTTACACAAGCGGAGCTATCTGTGCTTAACAAAGGCTTGTCATTTGTACCATCTGCCATATCAGACATTTAAGAAACATTGACTGAGGTTAAATATTTTATATGTAATTTATGTTTGAAAACATGTTTTCCTAATGCTGATGCTGGTTATTACGTAGCTAATGGTTTAAGAAGAAGTAGTACACCTTTGTGCCATTTAATAATGTCCACTTGCAAGTTTTTGAAAAGATGGTAGAACAAGATATATATAATTTATATATGAAAAAGAGAATGCTGCTATGCACTCTTTGATAAATAATTCAGACCTTGTAATAAAAAATGCAGATAAAGGGAGAGGCATTGCTATAATGAGTAAATATTTTTATATGGAAAAAATGAAGCTTATGTTGCAAGGGGATGAATATAGTAACATTACAAGGAGTGAAAGTAATTGCTTATGTCTCAAATAAAAGGAAGCATTGAATGTTTTCCATGATAGTGGTAAGCTTGATGATAGAATGGTTGACTGTTTGTAGAAAATCCAAAAATACCTGTTATTTATGGGATACCTAAGCTGCACAAGGATCAGACTAACCCATACATGAGGCCAACTGTGTCTGCTCGTGAGTTTGTTACAGAACCCCTGTCTAAGTTTCTAGAGAAAAAATTAAGATCTGCATTAGAGAAAATAGAAACTATTTTAAAAGACACTAACACCTTTTTAAAGCAGTTGTATGAATGGTCAAGTGGACAGCTTCCTATTAGTTCCCACATGGTGACAATGGACGTTGCTTCATTGTTTACATAAATACCTCAAATACATGCTGTTGAATGTGTCAGAATATTCTTGGAGAGGTTTTCAGACTATGATACTGAGAAGATCAGACTATTGTGTGACCTATTAAAAATGGTTTTAACATCAAATATTTTTATTTTTGACACTAGTCTGTATTATCAAGAAAAAGGAGTAGCGATGGGAACAGCAATTACAAATACCTATGCAAATATTGTCATGTACATGTGGGAAGAGACATGTGTTGTCCATTACTAATCCTTTTACGTGTATTAATTTTTATAAAAGATTTGTTGATGATCCTTTTGTTGTGTGGGAAGGTAATCGAGATGAATTTGAACAGATTATATGTTAATGGAACTACTACTTTTCTAAGATTCAGACATGATATATCTAAGGAACAGATTACGTTCCTTGATGTAAAATTAAAGCAGGATGAGCAAGGTACAGTATATACTGAACTATACAGAAAGGAGGTTAAGTGTAATAGTTACTTGCATTGTAATAGCATGCATCCTCCATTTATGTTTGGAAACATAATAAACAAATCAGATGCAACGAGTAGTTAAGACTAAATACTGTACATGATAGGATGTCCGAACAATTGGATGTTATGGTCTCTGACTTTTTAAATAGGGGTTACCCAGAGTCTGAAGTCATGTGGCTAATAGGAGCATTCAACAGCAAACACTAAGCAGTGGGCTTCAGCCCTATTTTGGTGGTGTGAGTCAGGATAGAGCTAGAGCAGGACCGCAAGTAAATAAAATGAGGTGCATGCTTACCTATAACAGGAACACTGAAGCAGTAAAAAATATTATTAGGCAACATTGGTTAATTCTGAGGGACATACCGGCATTAAAGGATATAGTAGGGGATCCACCAGCTTTCGGGTACAAAATGAAGAACACTTTGAAACGGGTCACCTTTAAAATCTCGAAGTCGCGTTTGCCCGAAACGGAATCCGACGGGACGAGAATACCGAAAACGCAGATGACCGAAAAGGTGAGAACCCGACGGACTCAGTAAGTGTGCGATCGAGTGAGGGATTTAGTGTTAGGGAGCGGACAGGTAAGTGTGCAATAGTGAGGGACTGTGGGTTAGGGGTGGGTTAAGTGAGTTAGGGTTAGGGTGCAGGTAGGGTGTGTGTGCGATGGTGAGGGACTGTGGGTTAGGGGTGGGTTAAGTGAGTTAGGGTTAGGGTGCAGGTAGGGTGTGTGTGCGATGGTGAGGGACTGTGGGTTAGGGGTGGGTTAAGTGAGTTAGGGTTAGGGTGCAGGTAGGGTGTGTGTGCGATAGCGAGGGACTGTGGGTTTAGGGGTGGGTAAGTGAGTTAGGGTTAGGGTGCAGGTAGGGTAAGTGTGCGGTAGTGTCGGACCTTAGGGTTAGGGTTTGGGTTAGGGATAGTGCATATGTAATGTAGTGTACTGTGTTGTTTACGTGTAGTGTGTTGGTGTAATGGTTTTCGGTGTTTTGCGTTGTCGGCGTTTTATGTTTTCGGTCTTTTCGTTTCGGGCATTAGTGTGTCGGGCAAACGCGGTTTCGAGGTTTTAAAGGTGATCCCTTTGAAACAGATGTTATGTTATAAAGAGCAACCCAAGGAATTATTTAAGGTAGGAAATGTGAAACAAGGTACATTTAAGGGTGGGAATTGTGTTTACTGCAAGCATATGTTCACAGAGAAATCCATTACACATCCCATGACAGGTAGAGAGTTTGTTTTACATGCATATGGGAATTGCAACACAAGCAATTTAATATATTTAGCTAAGTGTGAAATCTGTGATGTTTTTTATGTGGGTATGACAAACAGGAAATTTAAAGAGCGTATAGCCTGTCATCTCATGATATAAGATATAGAGTAGTTACAAATGCTCTTAGTAGCTCTTATAGAGAAAGGTGATCAAAATAGTTTTAAGTTTATGATTTTAAAAGTAATTTATAGACCATTGCGGGGTGGGAATATAAAACTTTTAACTGAAAACGAAGAGATGAGATGGATTTTAAGAATGAGAGCATTTGTATCACCTGGTCTTAATGACAGTTTTACTTTAAAGGCTTATTTAAATATGCTGCATCAGAAAGTGTAATTAGAGTAATGTGATTTTTTTAAATGTATTTAAGTTATGTTTAATTGATAGTATTTATTTCACCTGAAGAAGCCTTGAAGGTGAAAGTGTTTACTTGCGAACTTGAACTTGGATTAAACATTTGTTGTTTAAGAGTTTTTTCAGTTTTCTTTTTGAAGTATAATGTTTGTTATGTTAATATAGTTTGATTACTTTTATATGAATGTAAAATGCCTATGTCATCAGTGAAAATTCAATAAAGATGTTTGGAAAAAAAAGACTAAAATAGATTATTTTTATATTTAGAAAGTTTATATGAGATACAGTTTGAGGCTGTTGAAGTTAAATTTTTCAGATCATTGTGCTATTATTTCTGAATTTTCTAATGAGAAAAGTTACATAAAAGAAAAGGGTAATAAAAGGCTACTTGGGGAAGATGAGAAAGAAAGTTGGTTTAAGAAAAGGATTAATAACTTTTGTGTTGTGAAGATCATTTGCCTTGTTGTGCGTCTCTCGGCTTTTCCCGGTTAGGGGTCGCCACAGCGGAACTCCAGTCCGCTAATGATTGGCAGTAGATTTTTACGTGCTGACTTGCCAGGCCTAACGCACAACCTTCAACGAAGGAATGCCCATTCACGCATGTCGCCACACAGAAGACGCTCTAACTGAGAATCGAACGGGCAACGTCTAACTGTGAGGCGACAACGCCGATTTTATAGTAATATAACTATGTGACAGTTAAGAAAAAAAGAAGAAATACTGAGTGGACTACATAAGCCTGGGAAAATGTTAGAAAGAGAAAACAAGAGGTATACAATTTTGGTTAATGAGTACAATGATATAAGAGATAAGAAGAAAATATTGCATCAGGATAATGAAAGTAAAATGGGTATAATGATCCATAAGCCGAAACATATGTTACAAGGTAAAAAGAAGAGGTTTCTCCTTTTGGGGGGAAAATAAAGCATAATGAGGGTAAAAATGAATCATTTGGGGATTGCAGTGTATACATTAAGTGAGATTATAAATGTGATAGAAATATGTGCTGAATTTGTATTGTGAATGTGAGGCAAAGGACAGGATAACATGTAATATTAAGAAGATGGAGAAGAGGGAAGAAAAAAGATTGAAGAGTTAAATGGGGTCTTGAAAAATATAAAAGGATGCATGCTCCTGGGCCTGCTGGGATATGATATGAATTGTATATAGGAGTGGGTGTAAAAAGAAATTTCTCTCTGCTTGATGTAATAAATGAGTGGATGGAATATGGTATTAGGGATGAAAGAATTTCTGAAGATATTATGAAGTTTATTTATAAGAAAGAAGACAAGGTTGATATTACAAATTGGAGGCCTTTTAACATTAAAAAATTCATACTAAAATTACTTATGACAATAATTCAGAGAAGATTAGATAAAGTGATGAACAGATTTATAAGAAGTGATGGATATTGTATAAAAGCTTAAACTATCAAGAATTTATTGTTAATTGTTGAAGACGTTGAGATATTAATGTGGGTAGAGAAGGAACGATAACTGTGTGTGATGTAGAGAAGGCATATGATACTACATATCATGACAGTTTGAGATAATCAGAATTTATGGAACTGGTGACAAGATTATGAATGTGATTGAATCTGTTTATAATGTTTCTTCTGTAAAAGGTGATGTGAATGAGTGGTTCAGTAAAGACATTAAAATAAATAGAGAAGTTAAGCAGGGGTGTCCATTAAGTCATTATTTGCTTGCACTTGAATACTGCTTTGATTAAGGCTTATGACAGGGTAAGGGTGTGTGTTTATAATTAATAGAAATGTAGAGACTCCTTTGTATGTGTATAATGCAGATGATTTTACAATAATTGCTAGAGGCAAAGAGCAATTAAGAGAAAGTATTGTAGTGATATAATATTTTTGAATAAAAAGATGTGTAAAGGGTTTCAGGAGGTTGTTAAAGTGGCAGGGATTTATTTTTCCAAGAATTCTTTTCATTTGTGGGGGACTGAATTTGGATGTCATGATATTGTAAGAATTTATTTTTCCTTTTTCAAAAAGATTTATTTAACACAGCTATGTGTTTAATTAAATTAAGTTATTTGGGGGTGTTTGTTGTTTTCCTAAATATTTACAGAAGAAACTTTTGGAATTATTCTTTTCAGTTTTATATTGGATTTTAGTGTGAATCTAATTAAAAGAAGAGTACTGTACTGTGATTATAGGCAAGGAGGACTGGGATTAAAAACTTCTGTTTTTCTATTTTCATTGAATATTCATTGGATTTTTTCTAAATTAATTGTGAGGTCAGAGATTATACTGGAAAACTTATGTGGAAGAAGTATAAGGAAATGTGGGAATTGGGTAAAAAAATATGGCAATGTTAATGAGAGAGAGAGAATAATATGAAGTAGTTAAAAGATGGGATTTGAAATGGAATGTTAAAACTGATAGAAATCGTATGAAGAGGTCATGGAAAGTATTTAATATTTTAAAATGTGGCACAGTAAGAAGGCTAGAATTAATAAAGCAACTAGAAGAAGGCAGGATAGATTTCAAAATGATTTAGAAGTTAGAGATTTTTTTGTGTAGACACGTTAAATAAACTTCTGGTTAAGGGTGAAATGAAATATGAGCAAAGGGAAGACAGTGTGTGTAGGGTATGCAATATAGAGGAAACTATGCAGCATATTTTTTTGAATGTGAAAGAATTAAAAATTGTGGGATTTGTGCTATGATGAATTTCATAAAGAGCTATTTAAGAAAATAAATATGGATATGGGTGGTGTGTAGGTATTATGAAGACAGAGGAGGAGGAAAGAGGATAGATTCCTGACTAGTATTATTCTGAATTTTTGGAATATGAGTTTTTTATAACCAGATTTGGGACTATTGTATTGTGATGAATACAGTTAGGAAGTGGATGTGGAAAAAGGGGTGGGGTGAGTAATATGGATAGGATGTTTTCATCTCTGGATGATATATCTGATGATATGAATTTTATTTCAAGTTTGAATTAGGAATGTAAATTCCGATGTGTAAATATATGAATATATAATAAAGACCCTACTCTTTTTGATTAGTACAGTGGGATCTTTCACATCCACTTCAGCTACCATCAAGTCAGGCAGATGGGATCTTGCTTTAACATCTTATCTGAAGGAAGACAAACTCTAAAGTCCAGCACCCCCAATTTATGATGTGCTGCAGTCTCAGTAATCCATCTACTTGGTGTGGAAATAGAACCTGCAGACTTCTGCACCAAAGGCGAGTGTGCTGCCTGTTGTGCCACTGACACTGCTTTCTAAATCACAGGGACTTGGAGCCCTTTTGATTCCTGTTAAATGGTCAGTGTGGGCTCTCAAATCTAACTCCTATAGCAGACAGTGTCTTGCCTTCCTGTTTACCCCTCAATAATTTTTTCTTTACCATAGAGGCAAAAAGAGAGGAACCATAAAAGAGGGCACTGGTGAAAAACACGTTAAAGTTGTCTGTAAAATCACATAAATGGAGAAACAGATGGCATCACATATTGAAACTTGTGTCTGCTGTCTTAGTCACTCCATCAGCTGTATTAAACAAGCACATAGAGAGGTTTGTAATGTTCAGCATTGCCCCAACATCATCTCTAGCTGTTACTTAGATTCTTCTGGGGGTAGCTTATGAAAAGCATCCATAGCCTGTTTTTCTAGGACCCTTAGGATGGGATTCATGTGAGTTAGACAGTTTAATGCCATGAAGGTAAAAGAGTTCCCTTTTGGTGGCTCCGGCAGTAATCATAGTGTCTGTCAGATGTCCTTTTGACGAGAACTGCCTATCTTTAGATGGATACAAAATTTTATCAGGCTTAATGGGGTATAGCTTCTGTACATCAGGTTCCTGCCATATCCTCCTGGTGACCTGGTCAATAAAATGATCTGCTTGAGGGACCACCCAAGAGGCAGAAGGGGTAGAATGGTGCACCTCAAATAGCACTTCCTCTTGCTGAGAGAGAGGCTCAGTAGACCAGGATCCCCCTTGTCTTATTAATTCAAGGAATTCACCAAATAAGGCATCTTCAGAAGGGGATTGCAGGGAAATGACTCTACCACCCACGTGCATGCCTGATGTGAAGAACTCCATCAGGAAGTCCATGTCACCTCTAAAAATTCTCTTCTAAGGAATCTCTAAGATCTCCATGTAGGAATGAATGGAGTCCCTAGAATAGTCTGTGATCACTGCAATGGGTTCTTTAAGGACATCTGTTCTGCTGCATTTATGGGAACCATGGTGAGATGACTTAGAAGTAGACAGACAGGTATCTTGGCGTGTAGACAGTCTTAAGGGAGATGCAACGATCCTTACCATGACAGTGAAAGCCGCTCTGGGATCCTTTAGCATTGGGGAATCTAATTTTAGATCTGAAACACCCCCTGTCAAGATGGAGATGAATGGCACCAAAGACCAAAGTCCTGACAATGAGGAACTAGAAGGATCCAAATTTGAGACCAATGTCATCAACTTGAAATCCAACAAATCTGACACGAAAAATGAGTTCACATGGGTCCAAGCTGAAGACAGTGTCAAACAGCAGGTGTCAAGCAGTTGGCACTGAGACTCAGCTGGCCCCAAAGGTCTCAGAGAAGAGTGCATTGGATGCAATGAGATTTGGGCTGAAGAAGAGGAAGTTATTGGCACTGCATCTCCAAAATCATGAGAGGAGAAACAGGCATCAGGGAAGAAACTAAGGTGAGGGTGGGAAAACCTGATCTGCCCTAAAGACAAAGGGAGACAGAATGATACCAAACTCTATCTGGGTCTTAAGAAAGGCCATCGTCATGTGTTCCCAATCAGCTTCTAAAGTACTTCTGAAAGACTGATAAGATCTGACTGATGCAGCTGAGAGAGATTTTGATGGAAGAAACTTGGATAGCAGTTTTTCTGAATAATGTCAGCTTAAAATCCTATTTGGAGATTTGTTTTTGGTCACAATAGTTTCTAGGGGAAAATAATTAAGTGTTACTAAAGTGTACACCTACAGGTAAAAACTCTTCTCTATTCATGGAATCTTTGGATCCAATGAAGGTTGAAGATTCCTTAATTTTCTTTTTTTGGTTCCCCATCCCTTTATTTCTCTTTGGCTGTCTCTTTCATTTGCTTTTTTGTCTTTATTTTAGTCCTTTCTTCTGGTGCATATCTAAGAAGACTGTGGATCTGGAGGCAGGAGACCTTTAAAAATCATCTTATCTCTTCTAATCAAAGTCAAAGTAAACTTTATTGTCATTTAGATGTTAGATCCACACATAGTGCAGCTAAACAAAATTACATTGGCTTGTTCCCTGTGCAAGAAACATACATATACACATACAGTTACTATTTAGTAATACTAGGACAGACACTTACAGATATTACATGCACAAAAATGTGCCATTTAGGGAATTCCACAAGTAGATATTGTGCAAACTTGAATTTTCACATTAACAGGTACCTGTGAAGCAAAAATATTGCATAGAGTAGTGCACATTCAAGTTTCAGAACCAATGAAGATTTGGATATTGCACTAAAATATGCCACTAGTAGTAGTGACCTTAGAATAAATGGACACAAGAGTATGTCATTTAGTGGATAAGTCAAGAGAATATTCAGTTAATTGGTTGAAAGAGCAAAATGGCTTCTGGCATGCCTGTTGTTAGAGCTCAGCAATATGGTGGATAAGGGGAAAAAGCTTCTATTGAACCTGGAAGTCTTACAATGCATGCTGCGGTAACATCAACCTGAGGAAAGGTGGGAGAACATACCACACGCAGGATGAGTATGGTCATTTATTATCTTTCTAGCTCTTCCAATACATTGAGATTCATGTAAGTCATCCAAGGATGCCAGTGGGGAGCCAATGGTTCTTTCCGCTGCTGTTACTACTTTCCGGAGAGCCTTGCAATCCGAGGCATTAGATACCCCCCCCCCCCCCATACAATGATGTTGTTTCTCAGTACACTCTCGATGGCTCCCACATAAAGGCTTGGAGGATAGACTGTGACAGATTTGCTTTTCTCAGTTTCTGTAGGAAGTGCAAACATTGCACTTTTTTAACAGTGTGGTTGGTGTGCACCGACCAATAAAAGTCCTTGGATATCTGTATACCCAGGAACTTAGTGCTCTTGACTCTTTCTACTCCTGCTCCCTTAATTTCCAGAGGTTGATGTGGTCCCTAAGACCTCCTGAAGTCCACAGTCAGTTCCTTGGTCTTGCTGATATTCAGTGCCAGACTGTTGCTGTCACACCAGCCGAGCAGATGTTCTACCTCACTCCTATGTGCTGTTTCCATGCCATTCCTGACAAGACCTATGACTGTGCTGTTATCTGAGAACTTGATAATTGCGTTGGATCCATATCTGGCTACACAGTCATATGTAAGCAAGGTGAATAGTAGAGGAGTCAAGACGCAGTCCTGTAGTACACCAGTGTTCAGAGTTATGCTTTTAGAGCTATTTTTTCCCACACATACCTTTTGGGGTCTGTCTGTGAGAAAGTCTAATATCCAATTGCAGAAGGAGGTGTTGATGCTTGATTGGCTTAGTTTCATCACTAGGTTCTGGGGGATGACAGTATTAAAGGTGGAGCTAAAATTGATAAATAACATCCTGACATAACAGTCCTTATTTTCAAAATGAGTCATGGTTTCATGAAGTGCTAAAGAGATGGCATCTGCTGTGCAGTGGTCTGAGCTGTAGGCAAACTGCAATGTATCTAGTGTTGCAGGCATGCTTGCTAAGATGTGGTCCTTAATCAGCTGCTTGAACCACTTTATTACTGTTGAAGTTAGAGCAACTGGGTGATAATCATTCAGATTTGCTGGTTGTGGTTTCTTAGGTAAGGGAATGATAGTCATGTTCTTAAAGCATCAGAGTCTTGGATCCAAACTTATCAGTCGAGGAATGAATGAAAAGGACATCAGATCAAAATTTAGATCCCATGCAGAGATGGACCCCTCGAGTGGGGGACACAACAGAAATAATCCTTTATGGAAACTGTTTTAAGGATAACATGTATGAAGCCAAAGACTGATTTTGAAAGTCATAATGATAAATGGAGTTAGAGGTTAGCTGAACTTTAATGGTAGAAAAACTAGATCCAGCTTTGTACAGCTTTGTCAAGAAGCTCAGTACGGCAGAAATGGAAAAAGAGAAAGGGGCTATCATTTGAGTTGTATCCTAAATGGAAAACTGTTTCCATTTAGTCCTACAGATCTTTTGGATAGATTGTTTCAGAGAGGCTGACAAGAAATAGTCTACTGTCTTAGACAAGAAAGGGTCATTGGCCATTACTGGAACTGGAGATATCATGTGATAAGCTTTAGATTGAGGTCAGGGTGAGACTAACCAGAGGTGTGAGAAAATAAGATCTATTTTCAAGTCTTAGGGCCAGACAGGCACCTTCAGATGAGGCCTGAGCAGGAGAAATCTGACATTCTTGAGCCACAGGGATGTAATGAGAAAAACAACAGCTATGCATACAGGTGCTATCTGAACAAAACTGGAAAAGAACAGAACTGGTGGAAAATCATAGAGAAGACTAGGGAGTGTCAGTGTCTTACTATGTTACACTACCTTTAACAATCATTTCTGTCATAACTACTCACACCAGAGACACTGGACCCAACCCAGTTTGGTTTCTTCAAGGGTAGATCATGCCTACTCAACCTGGTGGACTTCTTTCAGAAGGTCACCAAAGCAATGGATGAGGGAAAAGTCATTCACACTGCCCACCTTAACCTGGACAAGGTATTTGACACAATAGCACGCTTGGGCATTGTTGACAAACTCAAGAGGTTAGGTACAAACCCGTATACCACCGGGTGGATAACCAACTGGCTCAGAGACAGGACCCAGGAAGTTAGAGGGGTGTCCACCTCTACAAAGAGGCCATTCACAAGTAAAGTCCCTCAGGGATCAGTCCTTGGACCGCTCCTTTTTGGCATTTACTTCTCAGAAATCAAGGTCAATGTCAGTGGTCTCTGGCTGACTAAATTTGCAGATGATTGCAAATTAGGAGCGGTCATTGAATCTCATACAGACACAAATGCTCTCCAGGAGGGGCTGACACAAACAAACAACTGGTTTCAAAGCCATGGACTAAAACCAAATGCCAAGTCATCCATCCCTGGTAACTATCATATTGATAACACACCCCTTAGAGTTGACTCAGTAGTCAGGGACTTAGGGACACACATAGATAGTAATCTAGCCTTTGACCATCGCATGTCTACAGTGGTGAGGAAGTCATTCTATGTTGTGCAACTTATAAACAAAGGTAAGGCATCTAAGCCCAAGGAAGTCATTGTTCCACTGTATTTGGCATTCATCAGACCTATCATTGAGTACAATGCCCCCTTTGGTATGTACCTATCCAGGCATATCCAACAACTGGAATGTCCACAGAGGTTCCTCATTAAAAGCATACAGGGCATAAGTAATATGTCCTCTGCTGACCGCCTCAAGGCCCTGTGCCTGTATTCTGTCTCCTATAGGCTTTTATGGGGAGATCTATGCCTGGCATATAGGGCATTGTCAGACCCCACTCTGATGGACCTCCTACATATCCACAAAACAAACAGCATCAGAATTACCCATTCTAAACACTTAAACCTTGCCTGTGATATAAATAGGACCTACTGGAGAGATGGGTATGTATCCCAAGGACTACCCCATCTATGGAACAGGCTCCCCATCCATGTGAAGCAGAGTTCCTCCCTAACCCAATTCAAGTGCAAGTTGGACAACTGGGTGAGAAACCGGAAAAACATCCCTGGTTTGGCACCTATGTCTCTAATGCAAAGAGCTAACTTGTAAATGGTTCATCTCCCAGGCCTATTCTTACACTTTTCAAGGATATCAGAAGTTGTCAAAGATTTGGGATGCATGGCTAGGCTTAAACCTTTGTGGTTATTAGCCTAGTAAACACCTATGAACCCCCCCCCCAATTCAGATATAGAAGCCAGTCATTAGAACTGAAAAAATGAAATGGAGAATGTTTGAAAAAATATTTTTATGGGACAATGTTATTAGTGTGTCAGGGTTTTCCACAGTGGACATAAGTTCTTGCATATAAATTAGATAGGAATCATTTGCTGAAATGATTTTTGAATCTTAAGAAAAAGCAGAGCAGTATGTTATGGTATTTGAAAAAAAGTTGATTTGTACACCTTTGAATAATTATGTGATTAGAGATCATGATAAATGTTTAGAAGGAAGTTAAAACTGCATTTTAAGACTGCAGAGGTTACAGAAAATTAAATCAAAACTTTTTGATGAAAAGTGTAAGCTGTATGCAACATTACTAAATGCTATGATGAAAAAAGTTGTGTAATGGGGTTGGAGACATTTTGGTAAGTTAGATGGTAAGAATGGCCAAATTATCCATTTATGAAATTGTATTGTTATAAATGGAAAAAAGGAATGTTAAGATACTGGCATAAACAGAAACGTGTTCAATGTGGGAAGGGAGATCATTTAATTAATGATGGTGTTTTCAATCTGGGGAGCTTAGACATTACATACAGAATTGTGAGCTATTTATTTATTTATTTATTTTTTGGAGGATGAAACACAGGAAGAAAATTTACAAGATGATGAAAGTGAAAAAGAAGGCAGTATGGGTGTCACAGATGAAGAAGGTGTTGATGTAAATGTAAAACATAGTAGTGAAGAAAGGGAAGAGGATGGTATTATTAAGGAGAATAAATATCAGGTATTGGAAAAAAATGGAAGAAGGGGAAGTGGAGGAGCAAGATGCTGAAATGAGTACTTAAGGTAAGAGGATAAGGAAAAGAAAGATAAAACAGATGCAGAAAAAATGTTTAAAAAGTTAAGGATAATCTTAGGATTGCATCTTTAAATGTAAATAGTATTATTAATAAAAATGGTTAAATGTTCTCAATTGGTTGAGTAAATCTAAATGTGAAATATGCTGCTTGTTGCATGTTATATTTTTGCATATCAGACAAAAAGCATGATGAAACTGCATGTGTGGGGATTATTTTAGAGCTTTGGGGAAGATACTTGTTTTGTATAACTGTGATGTTAAAAAAAAGGAAGTGGTTATAATAGATGTTATTATTGTGAAGCCTGGAAGATGGTGAATTTCTAACGTGAGAAAAGGAAGCAAATTTTGGAGGATTGTGGGATTGTATGCATCTACAGTATTAATGAAAAGGCGAAGTCTTTTGGGGGAAATAATAAAGTTTTTGATGCCTAATATGGATATTATTATGGTGGTTTATTTCAATAGGAGAAAAAGAGAGGGAAAGTGAACAAAGATGTTAGAAAGTGCAGATAAATGATGAAGTTAGGGGTTTTATTTTTAGATAAAGGAAGGAAGCATACATATAGGGGGGACAGTAAGACTAAAATAGATTATTTTTTTCTAAACCAACTATACTGGAAGGGACATTAAAGGAAATAGTATAACCTGTCATCTCAGTGGTATAAGACAAAGAGTAGTTACAAATGATCTTAGTAAACACATTATAGAGAAAGGTGATCAACATAGTTTTAGGTTTATGATTTTAAAAGTAATTTATAGACCATTGCGGGGTGGGAATATAAAACTTTTAACTGAAAATGAAGAGATGAGATGGATTTTAAGAATGAGAGTGTTTGTACCACCTGGTCTTAATGACAGTTTTACTTTAAAGCCTTATATAAATATGCTGCATCAGAAGGTGTAATTAGAGTCATGTGATTTTTTTAAAATGTATTTAAGTTATATTCCTTAATTGATAGTATTTATTTTGCCTGAAGAAGCCTTGAAGGTGAAAGTGTTTACTTGCGAACTTGAACTTGGATTAAACATTTGTTGTTTTAGAGTGTTTCCAGTTTTCTTTTTGGATTTGATTTTGTGACTGAAAACTGGTTAACTGCCTCACAGCTGTTTTTTTGGATACTGTTATTTTTTTGGGAGGAGGCAGACACTCGAGAAATACAGTGGAAATTCTCTTAGAGTGAGAACTGTGATAATAAATATGACATCTGTGATTATTAAAACTTTTGGAGAGATGGCAGACATTTCTAACAACCCATTAATAGAAGTTGAGACTATAAAGTGTGAAAAGAGCGCAGGAGATGAAAATGTGTATGTGAATTTGCTTTCCACTTTTACATTGAAGTTGAGAGACTCTGAGCATACTTTGATGGCTTATAAATTTTTACAATGGCAACGGCTTTTGTTTGAAGCCTACTTGAAGCATAAGGTCGTGCCGAGGGGGGCCTCCGAATATTAAAAATGCCATCTTACAGGGGTAAATACCCTGATTTATTACAGAGATGGCAACTGATAAACTTAAGCTGCTCATTTAACTACATGGAACTCATGAATGCTTATTTTTTGCCTATGGAACAGAAATACCGCTCAAAGTCTGAAGATCTTTATAATAATTCAGTTTCATGTGGTGATTTTACTGAGTATGGCATGCTTTTAAGTGAATCTTTTGGCAGGCTAGCAGCTTTTGAGAAGAAATTAACTGCTGGCAAGAAGAAAAAGCTACAAAGAGATCTCGTAGACTTTGAAAAAGGGAATGTCTTCATTTGGCCAAAGGAGAGAGTAGAGACCAATCAGCCTGTGCGTTTGAATGACGTAGAACTGCCCCTGTTGCAAAAACCACCCTTGCTACAACAAACTGAACGAGGAGCATTTCCTGATAGTTTGTCTGTTAATAGTCAGTAAACAGTGGAAATAATGCCAGAAGTGGCACTAATGCCGGAAGAAGAAGGGATACGTAACACCAGAATTGGTTTGCAGAGTGGTGTAACAGGGCGGATTGCTACAGATGAATTACAGGTTGACGTCATGGCTTCTGTGTCAACATTTATAGCTGCAGGAGAAGCCGTTGCAGATGGGGATAAGTTTAACTCACCAGTTTGGTGAACGACAAAGACAACATCACAGGAGGAAGACTGAAGTGAGATATACCAGCATGCGTAGATGCTGTAAGCATGAACGCCTTGGATCCAGTGGATTTTCTGCTTCTCCTCAATCAACCCCTGCTCATGCCGAATTCGAGAATGATGATGCAGAGTCTAGCGAGCAGAGTGAATAACGGGGATACCAGCAGGCGTCCCTTCACGAGGAGCCAATTACCCAAGCAAATATAGTATTTAACTTATTCCCACATGTACTTACATAAGCAGAGCTATCTGTGCTTAACAAAGACTTTTCATTTGTACCATCTGCCATATCAGACATTTCAGAAACATTGACTGAGGTTAAATATTTTATATGTAATTTATGTATGAAAACATGTTTTCCTAATGCTGATGCTGGTTATTACGTAGCTAATGGTTTAAGAAGAAGTAGTACCTTTGTGCCATTTAATAACGTCCACTTGCAAGTTTTTGAAAAGATGGTAGAACAAGACATATATAATTTATATATGAAGAATAATGTACCCACATTTTGCAATCTAAGGAAGAGAAAGCTGCTATTCACTCTTTGATAAATAATTCAGACCTTGCAATAAAAAATGCAGATAAAGGGGGAGACATTGCTGTAATGAGTAAAGATTTTTATACGGAAAAAATGAAGCTTATGTTGCAAGGGGATGAATATAGTAACATTGCAAGGAGTGAAAGTAATCGCTTATGTCTCAAATAAAAGGAAGTCTTGAATGTTTTCCATGATAGCGGTAAGCTTGATGATAGAACATTTGACTGTTTGTAGAAAATCCAAAAATACCTGTTATTTATGGGATACACTGCTGCACAAGGATTGGACTAACCCACACATGAGGCCGATTGTGTCTGCTCGTGAGTGGGTTACAGAACCCCTGTCTAAGTTGCTAGAGAAAAAATTAAGACCTGCATTAGAGAAAACAGAAACTATTTTAAAAGACACTAACACCTTTTTAAAGCAGTTGTATGAATGGTCAAGTGGACAGCTTCCTATTAGTTCCCACATGGTGACAATGGACGTTGCTTCATTGTTTACATCAATACCTCACATACATGGTGTTGAATGTGTCAGAATATTCTTGGAGAGGTTTTCAGACTATGATACTGAGAAGATCAGACTATTGTGTGACCTATTAAAAATGGTTTTAACATCAAATATTTTTATTTTTGACACTAGTCTGTATTATCAAGAAAAAGGAGTAGCGATGGGAACAGCAGTTGCAAATACCTATGCGAATATTGTCATGTACATGTGGGAAGAGACATATGTGTTGTCCATTACTAATCCTTTTACGTGTATTAATTTTGATAAAAGATTTGTTGATGATCTTTTTGTTGTGTGGGAAGGTAATCGAGATGAATTTGAACAGTTTATATTATATGTTAATGGAACTACTACATTTCTAAGATTCAGACATGATATATCTAAGGAACAGATTACGTTCCTTGATGTAAAATTAAAGAAGGATGAGCAGGGTACAGTATATACCAAACTATACAGAAAGGAGGTTGAGTGTAATAGTTACTTACATTGTAATAGCATGCATCCTCCATTTATGTTTGGAAACATAATAAACAAATCAGATGCAACGAGTAGTTAAGATTGAATGCTGTACATGATAGGATGCCCGAACAATTGGATGTTATGGTCTCTGACTTTTAAAATAGGGGTTACCCAGAGTCTGAAATCCATGTTGCTAATAGGGGCATCCAACAGCAAAGACTAAGCAGTGGGCTTCAGCCCTATTTTGGTGGTGTGAGTCAGGATAGAGCTAGAGCAGGACCGCAACTAAATAAAATGAGGTGTATGCTTACCTATAACAGGAACACTGAAGCAGTAAAAAATATTATTAGGCAACATTGGTTAATTCTGAGGGACATCCCGGCATTAAAGAAAATAGTAGGGGATCCACCAGCTTTCGGGTACAAAAGGAAGAACACTTTGAAACAGATGTTATGTTATAAAGAGCAACCCAAGGAATTATTAAAGGTAGGAAATGTGAAACAAGGTACATTTAAGGGTGGGAATTGTGTTTACTGCAAGCATATGTTCACAGAGAAATCCATTACACATTCCATGACAGGTAGAGAGTCTCTTTTACATGCATATGGGAATTGCAACACAAGCAATTTAATATATTTAGCTGTGTGTGAAATCTGTGATGTTTTTTTTATGTGGGTATGACAAACAGGAAATTTAAAGAGCGTATAGCCTGTCATCTCATGATATAAGACATAGAGTAGTTACAAATGCTCTTAGTAAACACATTATAGAGAAAGGTGATCAACATAGTTTTAAGTTTATGATGTTAAAAGTAATTTATAGACCATTGCGGGGTGGGAATATAAAACTTTTAAATGAAAACGAAGAGATGAGATGGATTTTAAGAATGAGAGCGTTTGTATCACCTGGTCTTAATGACAGTTTTACTTTAAAGGCTTATTTAAATATGCTGCATCAGAAGGTGTAATTAGAGTCATGTGATTTTTTAAAATGTATTTAAGTTATGTTGTTTAATTGATAGTATTTATTTCGCCTGAAGAAGCCTTGAAGGTGAAAGTGTTTACTTGCGAACTTGAACTTGGATTAAACATTTGTTGTTTTAGTGTTTTCATTTTTCTTTTTGAAGTATAATGTTTATGTTAATATAGTTTGATTACTTTTATATGAATGTAAGTTTACCTATGTCATCAGTGAAAATTCAATAAAGATGTTTGGAAAAGAAAACTAAAATAGATTATTTTTATATTCAGAAAGTTTATATGAGATACAGTCTGAGGCTGTTGAAGTTAAATTTTTCAGATCATTGTGCTATTATTTCTGAATTTTCTAATGAGAAAAGTTACATAAAAGAAAAGGCTACTTGGGGAAGATGAAAAAGAAAGTTGGTTTAAGAAAAAGATTAATAACTTTTGTATTGTGAAGATCATTTGCCTTTTTCTGTGTCTCACGGCTGTTCCCGGTTAGGGATCGCCACAGCGGAACTCCGGTCCACTAATGACTGGCAGTAGATTTTTATCTGCTGGCTTGCCGGGCCTAATGCACAACCTTCAACGAAGGAACGCCCATTCACGCATGTCGCCAAACAGAAGACGCTCTAACTGAGAATCGAACGGGCAACATCTAACTGTGAGGCGACAACACCGATTTTATAGTAATATAACTGTGACAGTTAAGAAAAAAAAAGAAATATTGAGTGGACTACATATGGGAAAATGTTAGAAAGGAAAACAAGAGGTATACAGTTTTGGTTAATGAGTACAATGATATAAGAGATAAGAAGAAAATATTGCATCAGGATAATGAAAGTAAAATGGGTATAATGATCCATAAGCCGAAACATATGTTACAAGGTAAAAAGAAGAGGTTTCTCCTTTTGGGGGGAAAATAAAGCATAATGAGGGTAAAAATGAATCATTTGGGGATTGCAGTGTATACATTAAGTGAGATTATAAATGTGATAGAAATATGTGCTGAATTTGTATTGTGAAGGTGAGGCAAAGGACAAGATTGAAGAGTTAAATGGGGTCTTGAAAAATATAAAAGGATGCATGCTCCTGGGCCTGTTGGGATATGATATGAATTGTATGTAGGAGTGGGTGAAAGAAGAAATTTCTCTCTGCTTGATGTAATAAATGAGTGGATGGAATATGGTATTAGGGATGAAAGAATTTCTGAAGATATTATGAAGTTTATTTATAAGAAAGAAGACAAGGTTGATATTACAAATTGGAAGCCTTTTAACATTAAACAATTCATAGTAAAACTACTTATGACAATAATTCAGAGAAGATTAGGTAAAGTGATGAACAGATTTATAAGAAGTGATGGATATTGTATAAAAGCTAAAACTATCAAGAATTTATTGTTAATTGTTGAAGACGAGATATTAATGTGGGAAAAGAAGGAACGATAACTGTGTGTGATGTAGAGAAGGCATATGATACTACAGACCATGACAGTTTGAGATAATCAGAACTTATGGAACTGGTGACAAGATTATGAATGTGATTGAATCTGTTTATAATGTTTCTTCTGTAAAAGGTGATGTGAATGAGTGGTTCAGTAAAGACATTAAAATAAATAAAGAAGTTAAGCAGGGGTGTCCATTAAGTCATTATTTGCTTACACTTGAATACTGCTTTGATTAAGGCTTATGACAGGGTAAGGGTGTGTGTTTATAATTAATAGAAATGTAGAGACTCCTTTGTATGTGTATAATGCAGATGATTTTACAATAATTGCTAGAGGCAAAGAGCAATTAAGAGAAAGTATTGTAGTGATATAATATTGTTGAACAAAAAGATGTGTAAAGGGTTTGAAGAGGTTGTTAAAGTGGCAGGGATTTATTTTTCCAAGAATTCTTTTCATTTGTGAGGGACTGAATTTGGATGTCATGATATTGTAAGATTTTTTTTCCTTTTTCAAGAAGATTTATTTAACACATCTGTGTGTTTAATTAAATTAAGTTATGTGGGGGTGTTTGTTGTTTTCCTAAATATTTACAGAAGAAACTTTTGGAATTATTCTTTTCAGTTTTATATTGGATTTTAGTGTGAATCTAATTAAAAGAAGAGTACTGTACTGTGATTATAGGCAAGGAGGACTGGGATTAAAAACTCCTGTTTTTCTATTTTCATTGAATATTCATTGGATTTTTTCTAAATTAATTGTGAGGTCAGAGATTATACTGGAAAACTTATGTGGAAGAAGTATAAGAAAATGTGGGAATTGGGTAAAAAATAATCTGGCGATGTTAATGAGAGAGAGAGAGAATAATATGAAGTAGTTAAAAGATGGGATTTGAAATGGAATGTTAAAACTGATAGAAATCATATGAAGAGGTCATGGAAAGTATTTAATATTTTAAAATGTGGCACAATAAGAAGGCTAGAATTAATAAAGCTACTAGAAGAAGGCAGGATAGATTTCAAAATGATTTAGAAGTTAGAGATTTTTTTGTGTAGACACGTTAAATAAACTTCTGGTTAAGGGTGAAATGAAATATGAGCAAAGGGAAGACAGTGTATGAAGGGTATGTAATATAGAGGACACTATGCAGCATATTTTTTTGAATGTGAAAGAATTAAAAATTGTGGGATTTGTGCTATGATGAATTTCATAAAGAGCTATTTAAGAAAATAAATATGGATATGGGTGGTGTGTAGGTATTATGAAGACAGAGGATGAGGAAAGAGGATAGATTCCTGATTAGTATTATTCTGAATTTTTGGAATATGAATTTTTGTATAACCAGATTTGGGACTATTGTATTGTGATGAATACAATTAGGAAGTGGATGTGGAAAAAGGGGTGGGGTGAGTAATATGGATAGGATGTTTTCATCTCTTGATAATATATCTGATGATATGAATTTTATTTCAAGTTTGAATTAGGAATGTAAATTCTGATGTGTAAATATATGAATATATAATAAAGACCCTACTCTTTTTGATTAGTATAGTGGGATCTTTCACATCCACTTGAGCTACTATCAAGTCAGGCAGATGGGATCTTGCTTTAACATCTTATCTGAAGGAAGACAAACTCTAAAGTCCTGCACCCCCAATTTATGATGTGCTGCAGTCTCAGTAATCCATCTACTTGGTGTGGAAATAGAACCTGCAGACTTCTGCACCAAAGGCGAGTGTGCTGCCTGTTATGCCACTGACACTGCTTTCTAAATCACAGGGACTTGGAGTGCTTTTTATTCCTGTTAAATGGTCAGTGTGGGCTCTCAATTTTAACTCCTATAGCAGACAGTGTCTTGCCTTCCTGTTTACCTCTCAATACATTTTTCTGTACCACAGAGGCAAAAAGAGAGGAACCATAAAAGACGGCACTGGTGAAAAACACGTTAAAGTTGTCTGTAAAATCACATAAATGGAGAAACAGATGGCATCACATATTGAAACTTGTGCCTGCTGCCTTAGTCAATCCATCAGCTGTATTAAACAAGCACATGAAGAGGTTTGCAATGTTCAGCATTGCCCCAACATCATCTCTAGCTGTTGCTTAGATTCTTCTGGGGGTAGCTTATGAAAAGCATCTATAGCCTGTTTTGCTAGGACCCTTAGGATGGGATTCATGTGAGTTAGACAATTTAATGCCATGAAGGTAAAAGAGTTCCATTTTGGTGGCTGCGGCAGTTATCATAGTGTCTGTCAGATGTCCTTTTGACGAGAACTGCCTATCTTTAGATGGATACAAAATTTTATCAGGCATAATGGGGTATAGCTTCTGTAGCATCAGGTTCCTGCCATATCCTCCTGGTGACCTGGTCAATAAAATGATCTGCTTGTGGGACCACCCAAGAGGCAGAAGGTGAAGAATGGTGCACCTCAAATATCACTTCCTCTTCCTCTTGCTAAGAGAGAGGCTCAGTAGACCAGGATCCCCCTTGTCTTATTAATTCAAGGAATTCACCAAATAAGGCATCTTCAGAAGGGGATTGCAGGGAAATGACTCTACCACCCACGTCCATGCCTGATGTGAAGAACTCCATCAGGAAGTCCATGTCACCTCTTACAACTTCTCCTCCAAGGAATCTCTAAGATCTCCATGTATGAATGAATGGAGTCCCTAGAATAGTCTGTGATCACTGCAATGGGTTCTTTAAGGACATCTGTTCTGCTACATTTATGGGAACCATGGTGAGACGACTTAGAAGTAGACAGACAGGTATCTTGGGGTGTAGACAATACTGTAGGAGGCTTGTAGACAGTCTTAAGGGAGATGCAATGATCCTTACCATGACAGTGAAAGCCACTCTGGGATCCTTCAGCATCAGGGAATCTAATTTTAGATCTGAAACACCCCCTGTCAAGATGGAGATGGATGGCACCAAAGTCCTGACAGTGAGGAACTAGAAGGATCCAAATTAGAGACCAATGTCATCAATTTGAAATCCAACAAATCTGACACAAAAAATGAGTTCACATGGGTCCAAGCTGAAGACAGTGTCAAACAGCAAGTGTCAAGCAGTTAGCACTGAGACTCAGCTGGCCCCAAAGGTCTCAGAGAAGAGTGCATTGGATGCAGTGAGATTTGGGCTGAAGAAGAGGAAGTTATTGGCATCGCAGCTCCAAAATCATGAGGGGAGAAACAGGCATCAGGGAAGAAACTAAGAAAGGTGAGGGTGGGCCAACCTGATCTGCCCTAAAGACAAAGGGAGACGGAATGATACCCAACTCTATCTGGGTCTTAAGAAAGGCCATCGTCATGTGTTCCCAATCAGCTTCTAAAGTACTTCTGAAAGACTGATAAGATCTGACTGATGCAGCTGAGAGAGATCTTGATGGAAGAAACTTGGATAGCAGTTTTTCTGAATAATGTCAGCTTAAAATCCTATTTGGAGATTTGTTTTTGGTCACAATAGTTTCTAGGGGAAAATAATTAAGTGTTACTAAAGTGTACACCAATAGGTAAAAACCCTTCTCTATTCATGGAATCTTTGGATCCAATGAAGGTTGAAGATTCCTTAATTTTCTTTTTTTGGTTCCCCATCCCTTTATTTCTCTTTGGCTGTCTCTTTCATTTGCTTTTTTGTCTTTATTTTAGTCCTTTCTTCTGGTGCATATCTAAGAAGACTGTGGATCTGGAGGCAGGAGACCTTTAAAAATCATCTTATCTCTTCTAATCAAAGTCAAAGTAAACTTTATTGTCATTTAGATGTTAGATCCACACATAGTGCAGCTAAACAAAATTACATTGGCTTGTTCCCTGTGCAAGAAACATGCATATATACATACAGTTACTATTTAGTAATACTAGCATAGACACTTACAGACATTACATGCACAAAAATGTGCCATTTAGGGAATTGCACAAGTAGATATTGTGCAAACTTGAATTTTCACATTAACAGGTACCTGTAAAGCAAAAATATTGCATAGAGTAGTGCACATTCAAGTTTCAGAACCAATGAATATTTGGATATTGCATTAAAATATGCCACTAGTAGTAGTGACCTTAGAATAAATGGACACAAGAGTATGTCATTTAGTAGATAAGTCAAGAGAATATTCAGTTAATTGGTTGAAAGAACAAAATGGCTTCTGGCATGCCTGTGTTAGAGCTCAGCAATCTGGTGGATAAGGGGAAAAAGCTTCTATTGAACCTGGAAGTCTTACAGTGCATGCTGCGGTAACATCAACCTGAGGAAAGGTGGGAGAACATACCACAAGCAGGATGAGTATGGTCATTTATTATCTTTCTAGCTCTTCCAATACATTGAGATTCATGTAAGTCATCCAAGGATGCCAGTGGAGAGCCAATGGTTCTTTCCGCTGCTGTTACTACTTTCCGGAGAGCCTTGCAATCAGAGGCATTAGATATCCCCCCCCCATACAATGATGTTGTTTCTCAGTACACTCTCGATGGTTCCCATATAGAAGGCTTGGAGGATAGGCTGTGACAGATTTGCTTTTCTCAGTTTCTGTAGGAAGCGCAAACATTGCACTTTTTTAACAGTGTGGTTTGTGTGCACTGACCAATACAAGTCCTTGGATATCTGTATACCCAGGAATTTAGTGCTCTTGACTCTTTCTACTCCTGCTCCCTTAATTTCCAGAGGTTGATGTAGTCCCTAAGACCTCCTGAAGTCCACAATCAGTTCCTTGGTCTTGCTGATATTCAGTGCCAGACTGTTGCTGTCACACCAGCCGAGCAGATGTTCTACCTCATTCCTATGTGCTGTTTCCATGCCATTCCTGACAAGACCAATGACTGTGCTGTTATCTGAGAACATGATAATTGTGTTGGATCCATATCTGGCTACACAGTCATATGTAAGCAAGATGAATAGTAGAGGAGTCAAGACGCAGTCCTGTAGTACACCAGTGTTCAGAGTTATGCTTTTAGAGCTATTTTTTTCCACACATACCTTTTGGGGTCTGTCTGTGAGAAAGTCTGATATCCAATTGCACAAGGAGGTGTTGATGCCTGATTGGCTTAGTTTCATCACTAGGTTCTGGGGGATGACAGTATTAAAGGTGGAACTAAAGTTGATAAATAACATCCTGACATAACAGTCCTTATTTTCAAAATGAGTCATGGTTTCATGAAGTGCTAAAGAGATGGCATCTGCTGTGCAGTGGTCTGACCTGTAGGCAAACTGCAATGTATCTAGTGTTGCAGGCATGCTTGCTGAGATGTGGTCCTTAATCAGCTGCTTGAAGCACTTCATTACTGTTGAAGTTAGAGCAACTGGGTGATAATCATTCAGATTTGCTGGTTGTGGTTTCTTAGGTAAGGGAATGATAGTCATGTTCTTAAAGCATCCTAGTACAATGGCTAATCGCAATGATGTACTGAAAAAGTCTGTGAGTACTGATGCCAGCTGAGCAGCGCAGGCCCTGAGAACCCTGCCCATAATGTTATCTGGGCCAGCTGCTTTCAGTGGGTTAACATGTCTCAAAGTTTTCAGTACATCAGCTGTGCTGAGGCATAGCACTTCCTCATCCTGAATGACAGGTAGTTTATTTGCCACAGTTTTGTTGTCCGAGTCGAACCTGCTGAAGAAGATGTTTAGTTAGTTTAAGAATTATGTACTGATGTCACAGTACGTGGATGCAGATTTGTAGCCAGTTATGGCTTGTATGCCTTTCCATAGATGTAGAGTCCCTTTGGTCATTAAAGTGACCCTGAATCTTATTTCCATAGGTTCTCTCTTTGCCTCTTTTATGCCTTTGTTTAAGTTTTATGTGGGCCACCCTTAGGGCATCCTTGTCTTTAGATCTGAATGCTGCATCACATGCCTTTATAAGCTTGTACTCCTCACTCGACAAGCATGTTTTTTTTGTTTACTCATATGGTGATGTCTTTGGTAGTTGTCACATCACCCACGCATTTTAAGATGTAGGCCATAACAGATTCTGTATACTCTTCCAGGTCTATTTGGTGATTCACTGCGAATGCCTCCCTGAACATCGACCAGTCCATACTCTTGAAGCAGTCTTAAGTGCTGTGACTGCACCCTTAGGCCATAACCTTATTTGCTTTCCTGATGGTTTTCCTGATTTTAGCAGCGGTTTGTATGCAGGAAACATAATGGCAAGATGATCCAAGCTGCCCAGGTGTGAATAAGGTGTTGCCTTATATGCCAGTTTTATGTTGGCGAAAACCTTATCTAGTGTAATCTCCCCTCGGGTCATGAAGTTCACATGCTGATGGTAGTGTTGTAGTACCTGCAATTACATGGGCACACTCTGAGTTCCTATTCTGGAGTTCACTTATGGACTGGTATAGAGTGGCAAGTACTGCATTGGTGTTCGCACTGGGTGGAATGTAAACAGCTGTTAATGTCACTTCATTAAACTCCCTAGGCAAGTAATACGGCCTGCATTTTAGAGGCAAAAATTCAATGTTCTCTGAGTAATGTGAGGTGACCACCTCGCAGTTAATACACCAGTTGTAGTTTACGTATATACATACATCCCCCTCCAAGAGATTTGCCACAGAGTGAATGAATTCTGTCAGCATGAAATAATATCTTCCTCTTTACATTTACTGTGCTGTCATTTATGTTAGAGTTAAGCCAAGTTTCAGTGAACACAAATAAACAACTGTTTCTATCTGCTAGCATTCTGAATTTGAACCCTTCACAGAGCAATCAATATCAGAGTGTTCAGGCCCTAAATAAACCACTCAGCAATCATGATGGTTTGGAGTTGGATTTTATGTCCACTCTTGGAGGACTTTTTTGAAACTTTTATCCATCTTGGGGAAAAAAAAAACATGATAACAACACACAGCAAACAACAATAAAAAAACTTTTTTTAACAAGAAAGATGAGATGTCATCAGAATTAGTGACAGATTCATTGCAATCAGACAGGGCATAATTCATAATCTTAACCTATGTTCCACAGAAGGGTTGTGATAGTGAGGAAAAGAGTGCAATCAGGCAGCAGTTGCAGGACCTTCTAGATCAAGCGAGGCAACCTGAATTGGTGTTGATAACAGAAGACTTGAATGCCATATTGAGACAGACAGAATAGGATATGTGGACTGCCTTGTTCCACATGAGTGAGGCAACAGGAATAGAGAATGATAGGCCATTCTAGATTTCTGACTGGCAAATGGCTTGATGGTATCCAGCACATGGTTCAGTAAAATAAACAGTCACAAGATCACTTACAAGAGTGGCCAAAATGCAACTCAGGTGGACTTCTTCCTAGTACGGAAAAGGATCTTGGGTAGAATCAGCAATTGCGAAGTCATCCCCAGTGAAACATATATGACTAGCTGCCATAATGAGCTGCAAGTAGTGGTCAGAGAAGGCTCTAAGTTCATCAGTGACTAGGCTGAAGAACTAGAAGTTGACTGGAGAGAAAGCACAACAGTTCATGGAATTACTCAGGGGTCTAGCACCCCAGCAAGAAGAGAAAATAGCTGTAGTTGAATAAGAATAGCAGTCCCTCAAAATAGCATGTGTGAGGACTGCAGAACAGGTATGTAGCTGAACCATGCATGGAAATAAGGTACATAAGGAAAGCTGGTGATAGAATGCAGAAGAACAGCAAGTCATCAAAAGAAAGAAAGAAATTTAATAAAAAGTAGGATATAGTAAAGATGGACCAGGCATACTGGTTTGCTAACAAAGAAGCTAAGAGAAGAGTTACAAAGCAAATAAAGTATCAGAGGTATTCTACCAGCTTCTGGAAAGTGACTCACTGTATGGCACAAAGAAACTGAATCAGCTTGTAGGGCAAAGGCAGAAAAGTAAAGAAGATAGTCAGACACCCCTTTGTAAGGGATGCCAGTGACAACCTGCTCACCAGCCCTCATGAAATCACAGGCAGATGGAAGGAGTACTTTCAGCAGCATCTGAATGAAAAAAAAAAAAACACAGAAGCTGTACAGCCCAAGACACAGCCTATGATGAAAGGAGAAGAATAGCCTACCATGGAAGAAGTATAGCACAGAGGAAAATGAACTCAGGGAAAGCAGCAGGCTCAGATGAAGTTGCTGTAGATATGATCAAGATGTTGGGTGAGATTGGGGAGAAATGGCTCCTGAGGGTTCTCATAGCAGTATGGAGAGAATGGAGTATCCCAGATGTTCTGGGTAATAGATAAACAAATACACAAAGTAGCAGAAAGTAAGATTGCCGATGAACAGTTCAGATTCAGATCAGGATGTGGCACAACTGACTTAATGTTTGCAGTGAGACAGATAGTTTAGAAAAGCTAGTGATGAGGAAGGAGTCCAACTGACATTCCTAGACTTGGACAAAGCATATAGCAAGATCTCAAGAAAGTTAGTTTGGGCAGTCCTGTGGTGGTATGAAGTCCCAAAAACATTAGCAGAATTTGTACAGGTTATGTACAAGGACCCAGTGACTCAAGAATGAAACATGTTCAGTCTCACAGAGGGGATCCAAGTGGGAGTGGGTGTGCATCTTCAGCGCTGAGCCCCACTGCTGTTCATGCAGGTGATGGACTACATAAGCAAACAGGTCAAGGGGACAGATCAATAAAGTTGTTATATGCAGACAATGGAGCATTACAGACAGACTCCGAGACAAAATGTCAGCAAAGGATAGGGGAATGGAATGCAAAACTGAAGACACTTGGAATGAAAATGAGTACAGATAAGACAGTGATAATGGCAGCAAATGGGGTAAATCAGAAGAAACTGAAAATTGAGATAGAAGGAAAAGTAGTGGAACAGGTTAACAGCTTCAAGTATCTGGGAGGGGTGGTGGAGGAGAAGGGAAGTCAGATTGAGGAGGTCAAAGCTAGAATCAGAGGGTCCAGCAGCCAAATGGCACAGAGTGGCAGGCCTAGTGTATGTCAGAAGAATGCAAAATAAGCTGAAAAGTTGTGTGTACCAAACAGTGGTGCAGCCAGTACTACCTATTGTTTGGTACAGAAACCTGGGCAGTAAAGGCAGAGCAGCTGAGGAAGCTAGAGGTAATGGAGGTAAAGTGCCTGAGATGAGTAGTAGGTTGTACACTGTGGGGCAGACGAAGAAATGAGGACATTAAAGCAGAAGCCAAAGTAGATCCAATTGCAGAGGTCAAATAAAACAGCTTATGGTCGTCTGCACACATGTAGAAAAACAGAAGGCAAACTGATGATGAAGATTTGGCACAGACAGGAAGAAGGCAAAAGGAAAAGACGGTGTCAAGCAAAGAGACAGATGGACTGTGTGAGAGAAGACCTGCGACAGACATGACTGCCAAAGAAGATAAGAGAGTGTTATTGAATTGAGAAAGTTGATGACAGCTGACACGACATCCCAACCACATGTAGAGAATGGGAAAAAGAGGACTGATGATGATGACAAGATAGAAAACACTAAGCATCCAGGCTTTTGCATCACAAGGAGTCATGGCAAGAAAGTGTTAAACAGGAAAAAATAATAAAGGCTAGCTGACAAGGCAAAGATTTTATAAGAATATCCAATATAAAAATATCAGAAAAGAAGGGTGCAGATATAAATGTTTTCTAAAAATGAATACATTTTAGACAGCACTTAGCTGGCACAGGAGGCTCTAACATTTCCAATGCCAACAAAGGAGATCTGCAGCCAGGAGGGGTACAGGGCAGTCTGGAAAGGTAAAGTTCAATAGCTCAAGGCTGAGAACACTGGCAGCCAGATTAGACCCAAGAGCAGCTCCAGTGCCAATAGTTAGATTGGAGAGACAGATGAAAGAGGATCCAGAATAAATAACAGATAACTGTATATGTATTCCTAATTTCCTTTTCATTAGCTATGTCTTTATTTTGATGATTTTGTGATTCAAAAAAACTTATACAAATCTAAATGATACTTTTACAAAAGGACAATAAACAAAAATACTTCACTCACAAGCTCATAGGTGTTTACTAGGCTAATGACCACAAGGGGCCTTTTAAGCATAGCCATGCTTCCCAAATCTCTGACAAGTTCTGATACACATGATAAGTGTAAGCAGGGGCTTGGGAAACATTTATAAACAGAGACCTGGGAGAAGCACCATTTACAGGTTGTCTGTGTCCATTAGAGACATAGGTGCCAACCAGGGATGAATTTCCTGTTTCCCACCCACTTGTCTAAGTTGCACTTGAATTGGGTTAGGGAGGAACTCTGCTTCACATGAATGGGGAGCCTATTCCAGAAACTGGGTAGTCTCTGGGATACATACTTGTCTCTCCAGCAGGTCCTATTTATATCACAGGCAAGGTTTATGTCTTTAGAATGGATAATTCTGGTGCTGTTTGTTTTCTGGATATGCAGGAGGTCCATCAGAGTTGAGTATGACAATGCCCTGTATGCCATCTACCCTCAAAAGCCTGTAGGAGACAGAATACAAGGAGAGGGCCTTGAGGCAGTCTGCATAGGACATTTTACGTATGCCCTGCATTCTTTTAGTGAGGACCCTCTGTGGATATTCCAATTGTTGGATATGCCTAGTTAGGTACATACCAAAGGGGGCACTGTACTCAATGACAGGTCTGATGAATGCCAAATACAGCGGAACAATGACTTCCTTGGACTTAGATGCCATAACTTTGTTTATGAATTGTGCAACATAGAATGATTTCCTCACTACTGTAGACACGTGATGGGTAAAGGCTAGATTACTGTCTGTGTGTGTCCCTAAGTCCCTGACTACTTGGTCAGCTCTAAGGGGTGTGTTTTCAATATGATAGTTACCGGGGTGGATGACTTCCCAAATCCCAGAGGATACTATTATACATTTATTGGCCTTTAGTTTTAGTCCATGGCTCTGACACCAGTTATTTGTCTGTGTCAGGCCTTCCTGGAGAACATTTGTGTCAGTGTGGAATTCAATGACATCTCCTAATTTGCAATCATCTGCAGATTTAGTCAGCCAGAGACCACTGACATTGGCCTTGACCTCAGAGAAGTAAATGCCAAAAAGCAGCGATCCAAAGACTGATCCCTGAGGGAATCCACTTGTAACTGACCTCTTTGTTGAGGTGGACTCCCCATTTCTAACTTCATGGGTCCTGTCTGTGAGTCAGTTGGCTGTCCACCGGGTGACATACAGGTCTGTACCTAACCTCTTGAGTTTGTCAACACTGCCCAAGTGGGTGATTGTGTCAAATACTTTGGCCAGGTCAAGGTAGGCAGTGTGAACCACTTTGGTGACATTCTCAAAGAAGTCCACCAGGCTGAATAGGCATGACCTGCCCTTGACGAAAGCAAAGTTGGTTGGGTCTAGTGTCTGGAAGTTTACTGCATCACTATTGATCATTTCTATGGTTTTACATACAAGACTAGTGAGACCTACGAGTCTGTAGCTTTCAGAGTCTGTAGACGGCCCACCTTTGTGCAGAAGGATGACTGTTGCTGTTCTCCATTCATGAGGCATGGAGCCTGTTTGGAGGCTGCAGTTAAATTGTAATTTCTGACTGCCTGATAGATCATGTTTCATGCTATTTAGAAGTCATCCTGTGATATTGCCTGGTTCCATTGATGCAGTGTTCTTGGCCTTAGAGAGAGCATTAAGGACCTGTTCCCTAGTGATAGCAGGGGAAGTTATATTTGACGGTATTTCCTGATGGAAGGTTGAGGGGGAGAGAAGGGTAAAGTTGGAACTGAATTTATCAGCCAGGAGGTTTGGTATAGCTTCTCGCTCAGTAGTGGTTCCATTTACAATGAGCTCTGCACACAATTGTGTATTGCCTTTGAGGTTGCGGACATAGCTAAAGAATGTCTTGTGGTTGTCCTTGGCCTGGGAGGCCAAATTTACCTCAGATTTTTCTTTGGTAGACTTTATTTGCCCTCTACGTTGTTTGTTTAGTTTGATGACAGTGCTTTTATCCTGCTGGGTGCTACACCTCCTAATTTTTGCCATGATTTTCTTCCTTTGGTTATACAGCCTAATGATTTTGTGATTCTACCAGGGTGGCTTGTTTCTTGAGTTAGTTCTGTACTTCTTCCTGGTGGATGCAGCTGCCTCTATACAGCTATTAACATGCTTGTACAGGATTTCTGTGAACAGTTCTGCATAGGCAGCAGTGTTATCAGGGTTTATGGAGGATTGAAATTTTGCCAGGTTATCACTTAATAGCAGGAAATTAGTCTTAGAATAGTTTCTGAATATTCCAGGTTTAGCTGAGGTCTAGGTTTTGTTTTTACTTCAAAGGAGAGCCTCTTGTGGTCTGATCTTACCAAGGAAGACATTACAATAGGGGGCGTACAGCACTCTCCCATATTAGTGAAGAGCAGATCCAGTATGGTTGCAACCCTGGTTGGTGTACTGACTATCTGGTCCGGGAAGTTTGTGTTTACAAAATGCAGGATTCTTTGTGCCTGTACATTTGGTGGTATATTATTCCCAATTAATAGTGGGATAATTAAAGTCATCTACAAATATGGTACTGGGTTGGATGGTAAATGTTTCCAATAAGTTTAAATACTGGTATGGGTTTCCTGGGTCATAGAGGGGTACCTATAGCTTGCAAGGAAGCAGTAATGGATTTTTCCTATGGTGATTTGAATATGGAACAGCCCAAGTGTGTTGTCCTGTTTGACCAGCCTTGAGGTATATTTATTTTTGATGTAAATCGAGACAGCTCCACCTTTAGTCCCTTTCTATGTAACAGATGGTCTAAATGTGTGGAGGGCATTATAACCTTGCACTGTTGGTGCACAGACGTCAGCATTCTCTAGGGTGAAGAGACCTGCTAGGGACTGGAGTTTTTTTTTTAAACTCCTAGCACTGAGAGGTAATACTTGTAGATTTTCTTGGTTTTGATTTGCTATGTCAGAAGTACTTTCAGTTTGACATTGCCTAAACAACACACTATAGGGCAAGACAATGTTTTAGCTAATATTCAAAAGCCTAGAGGGGAGAGGTGCAGACCATCCCTGGCAAAGCAGCATGGTCTGTTGACCATCTCCTTTCATGCTGACAAATATTGCACCCCCTTAGAATTACAGCAGAAACTAAGCCAATTAGTCATCTTTTGTTCATATTGTAGCATCATTCTTGGAGAAGGTAAAATGCTGCTCAATGTTAGGCTCATACCAGCCTGAGACACATTCCAAGCGTGTCATGATGTCTCTCTTCATATAGTCTAGGGAGGTACATCTCATGTCATTTACACCCACATGGACTATGACTTGAGTCATACTGGTACTTGTGGTCCAATGTCCTGAGTGTGTGCATAATGTGGTGGATCCTAGCCCCTGATATGAAACTGACCTTGACTTTCTCCTTACTTAGCCTGGTGAGAGGGATATCAATGTGTCTCATGAGGGACTCTCCTATGACCAGAATACTGGATTGTGTGGTGGCTTGCCTTATGGGCTTAGAAGTACAGGCTCCATGAGAGGTGGCTCTATGATGTGGGTGTTGTTTTGAAAGTGTGCATTTGAGGGTGCTGAGGGTATTTGTTATGCGTACTTCATCTAGGAGGTCTTTGGGGTTTAGGAAGGTTATATTTAAGTGCTTCAACATATGCGGATCTATATGTGTGCTTTGAATTGTGTATGATGAGTGCAGTTTGTGTACTATTGACGATCTTATAGACATTATGAGTACTTTTATGTGAGAGCTTTGCCTCCAGTGACATTGTGTAAATACATCTCTCACATACCATATCAGTTTGTTTGAGAATTAAGTAGTTGTCAGTAAACATCAGGCAATTTCTACATTGCTTTAGGATGCCCATATCCATCAAGCCGGTAACAGATATAGTGGGAAAGTTCATATTCATGTAACAGACCCTTTTTTATTAATTAGACTGTTGAAGTAAGAATATAAATCAATGTTAGGAGTATCTGGTTTGCAACTCTGGGGACAGTGCTTGCCACTGCAAACTAGTTGTCCTGTGTGCAACTAGGTACTGGTGAAATTTCATTCTTACTTTTACAAGAAAAATGTCACTTAACCTGTCTGTGTCTGTGCAGGACACTGCTAAACACTTGAGGGATAATACGTAGACCCTGAAAATTTAAGGATGAAGTATTTAGGTAGATATTCTGAAGTTATCAAAAAATAAAGCAGTACTTCCTGGAAAAAAAGAATTAGCTTGTCAAGAATGATGAAAAGAGGGGAGTCGCATGAATGGCTACTGCCTGGCTACTACTAGTGCTGGTCTCACCACAGCTTCACTCTGCTGGGATACAATGCTTCTTTGCTTCTTCTCTCACCAGAAGCAAAACATTAGCACCAATACCAAGATGAGAAGCAGGCCACAGCCTGTTTGGTGATCTATAGTATTGTCCCAGATGATGCAAGGGTCTTTAGGCTTACTGTAGCCTTTTCCTGGTAAATGTCTTCAATAGCAACCAGACCAATCAGAAACATCAAGCAGAGACACTCACTGCCCAAACAGAAACAGTCAAGAATCAATGCACTCTGCTCCTTCACTCACCAGGAGCAGAATATAAGCACAAATTCCAAGCTGTCATCTATGAAGCAGTTGTTAGTTTTTTTGGTGATCAGCAAAAAAAAAAAAAAAATAGAAGCCCTAATCCCAAGATGATCACTGAGAGGCAGAATGTGGGCTCTTCTAATAACTGGTAGTCTTGCAATAAATGTTTAAAGGTAAGATGAAAAATGGGTTAATATCCTAAGCACTGCAGTGTGCACTAAACAGTTAGATATGAAAAAGGGAGTAACTTAAGCTTTAGCTGTCTAAATGGAGAGCCACTAATTTTAAAAGAGCAAGACATTAAAAGGGGTGGGCACCTTTGTATTCTGATTCTATGGAATACAGTAGGATGGCCAATAAACTGAAATAACTGAAGGGGAATGATTTCACAAAATGATAATTGTGTGCTTACTCACAACAGCCAGTGAAAGGGAAGAAGGAAGGGGCAGGCAACTAGAAAAACAGTTGCAATTAAAAACAAAGCAGCAACAGGGTGGGATGGTGGAAAATTTTTTTTAAATTTCTGTGTGACTCACAAGAGACATATCTGTGGACTCTCTCCAAGTTTTAATATGCAGTTACAAACAGATTACAAGTAAAACACAGCGTAAAGAAAACAAATCACAGTATATATCCACAACTCATGAGATTATTTCTTATCCATGACTTTTCACACAGACACCATGAGAGATTAAGAGACACAAAGACCTCTGAAATGTAACAAGGGCATTAAGCTCTCTCAGAAACACTCCAAGTCTGCAAAGCTTAACGCCTTACATAGCATTAGGGGTCCTAATGGCACAGATGTTAAGCCCATAAGGCAGGCATCCACCCACCAAATATTCTAATCATAGGTGTCTCCATTGTAAGAGATACTGATGCACCACTCACCAGGCTGAATAAAGAAAGGGTGATGTTTATTTGCTTGCCTGTTGCCAAGATTCCTCAGATCATGCACACACTGAAGTCCTTAAACATAAAGTACCAGTATGACTACAAGATGTGGGTGTAAGTGGCTTGAAACTTGCCTTCCTGGATTACATGAAGACAGTCATGATGACAATGTGTCCTAGGCAGGTATGAGCCTAGCACTAAGCAACATCCTCCCTTCCACAAGGTCACTGCCTCAACATAAGCAAGAATTATACGAAAACAAAGCCCAACACAAGCAACATGGCAGTACAGACTATAAAAAACTTTAATAGTAGATGAATAAAACAGTAAGCACTTTCACACTCATGAGATTGCTTCTTCAGACCACATCATATCTTATCACATCAGATCATATCTGTCTATTCAATGAAACAAAACAAAGAGAATTAAGATGGATTTTCTCCCTTGCTTCGCATACACAGCTAGGACTTAATTAATATGTCTCCTTGAAGCTAGCTTTAAAAGCAAGTTAAAAAAGTGATTTAAATTTTACTAAAATTTTTTTTAGTATTTTTTTAGTACGGTTATGGTATTTTTATAGTATTTTAATTTGTTAGTTATACAAGTAATGTATAACAGATATTAGTTATTCTAATTGACTGGATTTTTGACTGGATGAAGAAAAATGTTAATTGCTTGCTATATGAAAGTGGTTGTAATGGACGTGAATTATTTGGTCTGAAGAAGCAATCTCATGATTGTGAAAGCACTTACCATTTTATTCATCTACTATTTCATTTTTTTACAGTCTATATCTGCCGTGTTTCTTGTATTGAGCTTCATTTTCATATTGTTTTACTTTTGTGCCCTTACACAAGTTTACTGCCGGAGCTTTTCTTTTATCATTTTGTATAAGCAAAAATTAATTGAATTCAATAATTGGCTTAGCTTTTACTGTCATTCCAAAGGGGTTCAATATCTTTCAGCTTGAGAAGATATGATCAACAGGCCATACTGCCTCATCAGGGATGGGTTGCACCCATCTCTGAGACTTTTGAATATCGACTAAAATATTATCCACCCTCACAGTGTCTTTTCCAGGCAATACCAGCCAAGTAAACCTACAACCATAACAAAATAAGCAAAGGAAAATATAAAGGTTCTACTGATCAATGCTAGCAGTCTAAACAAGAAATGTGAATTCCTGTAAGCCCGCCTCACCTTATAGCATGGATATCTGTGTAGTGACTGAGACAGGGTTTAAATCAGAGGAGAGTACTCCTCCTCCTTTGCAGGGCTATAATGCTTTCCACACACTTACACCAACTATTAAGCAGGAAGGGAAAAAGGTGAGGCACCTCAACCTTCATCCACATGAGATTTGCATCAAGGCTGATAAAGCAGCATGATGCCCTAGAGCATCTTCATGTTCAGCTCACCATCAGCAAAGTCCCTTACCATATTCTAACAAGCCACACAGCACCCTCTATGACCCAAGAATGCCACAGCGCCTACTTATATGAACTGGAGTCATTTAGCATTAAACCCAAAACCATCTTCCTGGGTGACTTCAACAACCCAGTCACAGCATGGGAAACAGGGGTGTCTGGAGAAATCCGCAGTTTATGCAGCTCAGTACTTTTTAAAACCAGAAGAGCACCATCATGGACTTTCTTAGGGATTACAATTTCTGAATCCATCTAATTCAAAAGGGACTACACAGCAATGCATTTCAGGTTCCGTCGTCTTGCTCTCTCATGTAGGCATCAGCCCCAAAGCTGGACAAGACTACATGTCCCTAAATGCAGTATGAGTGCCCCAAGTTTTGTTGACAAGGAGATGGTAGGCTGTACCTACTTGATGTGAGTTGGTGGTGTGCGATAAATGTCATCAAGCATGCATGCCTTGCGTTGATGATTGTGGCAGTATTTCACAAGATGAAGGAGTACAAATTAAATTTACAGGTTTAAACAGCAAGGTAAGTTTTTTATCAGTTCTAAAAAAAGAAAAAAATACTGAGAACGTACCACTAAAACAGGTTCCTGCTGTACTGATTTTGATGGTATATTTATCAGTCACAAATCTAACCATCGTAGTTTTTTTTGTTTTTTTTTTTTTAATCTGAGTGTGCATATTCCAGAGGAAAATGCTGGCTGTGTAACCATACTTCTCACTCCAGAATTTTGCAGAATGTCCAGATTTTTTGCCTCATACTTTTGGGATGTTCCACATAAAATTTGTGATTTTCTGACAAATCATTTAGAATTAAAGTAACTTAATAATGATAGACATGATACACATGCTATATAACATCCATAAAATTAAGAAAATGGAACCAATTTTCCCCAAAGGGAACTTCTTCTCCCAGCATAGGTAAGCAATAGCAGACTGACATTCCTCAAAAGCCTCAGAGGTGCATACTATCTTTGTTGGCAGTAAAGCTCTGAAGGGCTTCATGACCAGACTTGTCTTTTAGTCAGCTCAGCTCAAGCTGCTTGACAGTTTTGGTGTGTAGAAGGTACCCTGAACGTTTGGAAGCTAGCCAGCTGTTATATCCTTGGAAGGATATAAGAAATATAGCTAGGGCTACTGCAATAGTGATCAATATGATGAAAGTACAGTTGTGTAAAATCTTACCATAACAGTAGATGTCCTCACTAAAGGGATCATCTGTCAAGGGTAGCCCAACATCCAGCCAGTATATCAAAGCCTTAGATTTTCAAGGATGTAATTCATCACACGTATGGTCCCTACTCTTGGCACAGGACATAAAACTGACATGCAGACATACCTGCCTCAGAAATAAATAGCTCCGGGAGGAAAAAGTGTCCAAGGAGAAAAGAAGGAACATGTGCATCCAGAAGGAAAAAGAAGAAGAAGCAGTAAAAATATAAAGCAGCTATAAATAAACTACAACAAAAGGAAAAAAATTGCTGTCAGGACCAAGAAGAAACAGGTGCCAAATTGGAAGCATTATCTCCTAAACAAGCAAATAAGGGTATTAGTGAAGTCCTCCAAATCTAACTTTGACTCCAAATTGGCCACATCTACTGAAGACAATCATAAAGCCTTCTTCACATATACCCACAATCTAAGAGGAAACACCCAAATCTGCTCAGAACTGATGGTCAAGGACACCACATACACAAATGCTGTGGATATAGGCATCCTGCTGGTAGACAGGTTCAGTGAAAACTTCACCCCTCTGTCCCCCCATCAGTAATCCTGGATATCCCTAGCACCTGACCCCAACTCCTTATCTCTAGGGAACAAGTCATTACAGCCCTCTCTAAGGATAAAAACACAGCTTCCATGGGACTCAATAACATCCCAGGCTGCATCCTGCATCAATTCATGCAAGAACTCGCAGCACCATTAGGCACCCTATTCAACCTAAGCCTGAGTACAGGTTTCATCCCAGATGAGTAAAGGACAGCCACTGTCATCCCTCTGCACAAAGGTGGAGCATCCACCGGTCCAGGTAACTATAGACCCACCAGCCTAACTAACCTGATTTACCAGGCATCAACCCCTATATCACCAGGAGGGTTGCAAATTGGCTCACAGATAGAACCCACAGTGTGAAAGTAGCTGACTCCATGTCAGACTGTCGACCAGTCACAAGTGGAGCCCCACAAGGTTCGGTCCTGGGTCCTCTCCTGTTTGGTATCTACTTCTCTGAAGTCCAGGCCAACACGAAGGGACTCTGGCTGACAAAGTTTGGAGATGACTGCAAGTTGGGAGCAATAATTAACTCCCCAAGTGATGCTGACATCCTACAGAAAGGCCTCAATGAGACCAATGACTGGTGTCAGAACCATGGTTAAGCTCAATGCCAAAAAATGTGTCGTCATCCCCTTTGGGAAAAACCCGGTGCCCATGAATTACCACATTGATGGTAGTCCACTAAACACAGAAGGCGTCATAAGAGATCTGGGAACACAGGTTGACAGCAACCTCTCTTTTGACCACCACATTGCCACTGTGGTCAGAAAGTCCTTCTATGTGGCACATCTCATTACTAAGGGTTTTGCATCTGTCATTGTCTCCCTCTACTCTTCTCTCATTAGGCCAATTATCGAGTACAATGCCCCATTTGGCATGTACCTCACTAGACATCTACAACTGGGGAGGCCGCAAAAATACCTCACAAAAAGGATCTTAGGCCTTAAACACTTGTCCTATATGGACAGACTAAAAAAACTCCAACTATTCTCTGTCTCATATCGCCCACTTAGAGGAGATCTCTGCTTGACTTACAAAGTCATGTCTGACCCAGCTCTGTTACAAATGCTACATCTAAAGAAATCCCAATCCCTCTGCGCTACATGTTCCTGAGACCTTAACCTCATTACCACAAACAACAGAACAAGCTGCAGGGACAGGTTCATAACCCACAGACTGCCCATGCTATGGAATCGACTTCCCATGCATGTCAAGTGGAGCACCTCACTGGCCCTCTTCAAGAGAAATCTTGATGAGTGGATGGGAAATAGAAAATTCACCCCGGGGATTACTCCAGTGGTTCTACTTGACAGAAGAGTGGTACGATGCCAGGGTAATACTATGGGCTAGGCTTGTAAAGGCTCCAGGACCATTAGCATAGTACACGCCTATGAACCTATGCAAGGCCATGGAACTTATTATCATGGACCACATTATCAAGGACAGCAGCAGCCTAAAATGCTTGATCCAAACAGTTTGGTTTTGTGAAGTGGAGATCATGCCTGTTAAATTTGGTCGACTTCTTTGAATCAGTCACCAAAGCCATGGATGAGGGGAAGACAGTGCGCTCCACTACTTTGACCTGGCCAAGGCCTTCGACACTATTCCCCACTCGGGCATAATAGATAAACTATTCCAGCTTGGCATAAATACATATGTGACCAGATGGGTAGCTAACTGGCTCAATGACAGAGCACACTCAGTCAAAACAGGGGAAGCTACTTCAAGTAGTAGACCTGTAATGAGCGGCATACCCCAAGGATCAGTCTTGGGGCCCCTGCAGTTTTGGATATACTTCTCCAAGGTGCAAGCCAAAACCAGAGATCTATGGCTGACCAAGTCTGCAGATGACTGCAAGATGGGTGCTGTCATCAACTCCCCTATTGATGTAGACATACTACAAGAGGGTCTCACTCAGACAAATGACTGGTGTCAGAAGCACGGCCTCAAACTAAATGCCATAAAATGCATCATTATTCCCTTTGGGGAGAGTGACATCTCCACAAATTATCACATTAATAACAACATCCTAAGCATGTGATGGACCTGAGCACCCAAGTTGACTGCAATCTAACTTTTGACCACTATGTTGCCTCTATTGTATAAACAGCTTTCTACATGGCTCACCTAATTAGCAAGGGTATTTCTTCCAGGAATAAGGAAGTCATAACTTCCCTGTATTCCTCCCTTATCAGGCCCACCATCAAGTTTAACGACCCTTTCGGCATGTACCTTGCGAAGCACATGCAGCAGCTGCAGAGACCATAGAGGTTCCTGACCACAAGAACAGAGGGCTTCAAAAATCTGTCCTATATGGATAGGCTAAAAGCCTTGTTCCTCTACTCTGGCACATACAGACTCCTCAGAAGTGATCTATGTCTGGCATACAGAGCAATCTCTGACCCCACTTTGATGAAATTGCTGCATATCTGCAAGCCAAACTCCAACCGCTTGACCCACACACAAAACCTGAACTTGGTCTGTGACATCAATAGGACTTGCTGGTGGGACAGATTTGTCTCCCAGACAACCACAGACTACCCCATCTGTGGAACAGTCTCCCTCTCCATGTCAAGCAGAGTACTTCATTATCCTTCTTTATGAGGAACCTGGATGACTGAATGGCAAATAGAAAATACACCCCTGGGGTTCCACCTGTGTCCCTGCTGGACAGGGGCATTGGGTGCTGACTTGTGGGAACATGGGTTAATTTATTGGCTAGGCTTATAAGGGCATCTGGACCAGTAGCCTAGTAACTTGCTATGATCATATGCTGAAGGAGGAGGAGGTGGAAGCGAGCGAAAACTGCAACAGTAAAGAGAAGGACAGCTACTATTATGGTAAGATTTTACACAGCTGTACTATGTCCTTCCATATCACTTTTGCAGTAGTCTTCACTAAAGGGAGAGTACAAATGCTCTAAGAGGAAGTTTGGGAGAAGGAAGTCCCAGAAGAACCCTTCAAAAAAACATGCATTATAGTTCTGGCAAAGCCAGTCCTTGCTCTGCATATAAAATCCAATTTGTAATGCTTTGTAAAGGTATGGACAGAGGACCAAGTAGCAGCCTTCAGGATCGAATTAGTATCCAAGCCTCTGAAAAAAAGTACCAGAGGAATCCACAGACCTGGTAGAATGAGCCTTTGCAGGAGCAGAAAAGCTTTTCCCATGAAGGGAATAACAAAAAGAAATGGCCTCAGAGACCCACAAAGAAATGATCTGCTTAAAAACAGCCAAACTTAGAGATCTAGGATGAAGAGAAATAGAGTTGCTCAGACTTGCGGATGGCCTTAGCCTTATCCAAATAATACCCGAGCTGTCTATGCAAATCCAAGGTATGTAGAACCTTCTCACTAGAGACTACAGAGAAGTATAAAATGTGAGCAAATGAACAGACTGATTAAGAAATAATTCATTAATTGCCTTGGGCATTAAAAAAAAAAGATTAGTATGAAGAGACACCCTGTCCATATGAAAAACTAAAAAAGGAGGAGCAGCTATAAGGGTCTGAAGCTCAGACACCCTCTTAGCTGAAGTAAGAGCCAAAAGAAGAACAGTCTTCCATGTACAATGCTGCAAGGAAGCTGAAGCCGCAGACTCAAAAGGAGCTTGAAACAATTTTTCAAAAACAAAATTAAGGTCCCAGGAAGGAGAAATAGATTTCCTGGGAGGCCTGATATGAAGGACACCTTTAAGACATTGTTTGATCTTAAACCTAGAGGCCAAAGGGTGAGTCAAAGGCTTACAAGCAAAAATAGCTGAAAGATGAGCTTTAACTGAAGAATATGAAAACCTACCATGAAGGGAGGCATTCATACAAATAAGAGAGAACCTTAGAAATTTCCATAGAAAGAGGATCCTGGTTATGAGCAAGGTACCAGACAGAAAATGTCTTCCATTTAGACATATAGGATTTCCTGGTAGTGGGTTTCCTGGCCTCCTGCAGAACCTGACGCATGTCCTCAGAAAAAAGGTGCCTAAAAGGGATCAAAACCCTATCACTGACAGTATCAGGTGAAGTGTGGACTAGTGAGGAATGGATTAGAGACCCTTGGTCTTGTGTGAGTAGATCCACCCTGTAAGGTTACTTGTGGTGATTGCCTTTGGCTAGATGCAGAAGAAGAGGGAACCAGTGTTGTCTGGGCCAAAAGGGAGTCACCAACATGATTCTAGGGGAGTCTTGCTCTATCTTGAGCAGGACCCTCAGCATGAGGAAAAAGGGGAGGGAAGCCAAAGGAAACATTCCCTTCCAATAAAAAATAGGGTGTCCATCTTCCAGGCCAGAGGACTTTGGTGCAAAAAAGAGTAAGTTGTCTGTTCAGAAGGGAGGCAAAAAAGGGCTACCTGAGAAGTATCCCACTGGTGGACAATGTCCAAACACACATCTCTGTGAAGCATCTTTTCATGATCCTGTGCTATGGACCAGCTCAGAGAGTCTGCCACAATGTTTTCTCTGAAAGAATACAAACAGCCTAAAGAGTCACCTGATATTGGACAGCTAGATCCCAAAATTGAAAAGCTAGTCTGCTCAGGAGGTACGGCCATGTCCTCCCCTTGCTTGTTGATGTACCACATCACAGTCTGCAAAGATTTTGAGAGACTCTGGAAGAAAAGGGGTATGAAAGGCTTGAAGGGGTACAAGGAGAGCTCTCATTTCCTTGATGTTGATGTGGTCTGACCTCCTACAAATGGGCCAGAGATCCTGCACCTTGAGAGGGCCAAAGGATGCATCCCACTCTATGTCTGAGGCATCTGAAGAAAGTTCCTGAGAGGGGAATGGGGGTTGAAAAGGAAGCCCTGGGTTATGGGATAGTTGATGAATCCACCAGTGAAGCTCTCGCTTCAAGTATGGAAGAAGAAGGACTAGAAAGTCTACAGGATGACAGTGTTGGAGTCATACTTACTTTAAGGACCACTGTAGCTTCCTCATATGGAGTCTGGCTAGGGGAAGCATAGGAAATGTGGAAGCCATGAATCCCAGGGTTCTTAGAAACTCCCTGGCTATAACTGAGAGCTGAAGAAGAAGGGATTGAAAAAAAGCAATTAGAGCAAGAGCCTTGGGAGGAGGCAGGGAAACTAGCATATGAATGTTCTGGAGCCTGCAACCTAGAAAAACATGATCCTAAGAAAGAGTCAGGAAGGAGTTCTGAAAATTTGTCATAAACCATATGCTTTGCAACAGGCAAATGGCATAGTGAAGGTGCTGAAGCAATGTCCCTAGGGAGGAAGCCTGAATAACAGGTTGTCCATGTAAGGAAAGTTCTGTATGCCCCTCATCCTGCAAAAGACAATCACAGGAGCAAGGCATTTTATGAAAACCCCTGGAGCAGTAGAAAGGCCAAAGGGCAAAGCAGAGAACTGAAAATGCAAGGAAGAAACAGAGAAATGTAAATATTTCCTGAAATAGGGATGAACGGGAAGGGGAACATAAGAATCCTTGAGATCCAGACAGACCAGGAAAGCCTGGGGGAGGAGAAGAAGAAGAAGAGAAAACAGAGTCTGAAAGGACATCATGTGAAAAGACGGTATATCTTCAGAAAGGTGCTGAGCTGGAAAAAGTCCAGAATGGGCCTCCAGGTGCCTTCTTCCCTGAGGACCAAAAACATTCTGTAATAAAACCCCTCCCCCTTCTGAGGAGCAGAAACTGCTTGGATGGCACCTTGAGACAAAAGGCCCTGAAGTACATCAGGAAAAAAGGCAGCTGTTCCTGAGGATGTTGGAAAATGGCCAGAAACTAAGGCAGTGATTTCCACACCTTGAAGTATCCCTGACAGATGATGGAGAGAACCCAAGAATCCTGAGTGATCCTTAAATAATTGGGAAGAGAGAGGGAGAGATGAAAAGACAAAGGAACCTGATTTATGGTGGAGTAAAGCAGATAGTCAGACATAACCTGGCCTGTCTGGAAAAGAAGACTTCTGAGTAGTAGGAGTAGACTTAGCAGGAGGAGCCTGTCTAGAACCATTCTTACTTTTGGGAGGAGGACAAGATTGTCTACTCACAAAGGCAGGCTTAGAAGGATAATTTTGCTGAAATTTAAGAATAAGGGAAACAAAAATATACTTTAATTCCTGCAAGATCTTGCCCACTTCTTGCATGGACTTAAAAAGCTCAGCAGCTGCGCTACCAAAAAAAGTTTTATAATCAAGGGAAGCATCTATCAATTTAGCCTTAATAGCATCAGGCAAAGGCTGGAGGCAAAGCAAAGAGAAATGTCTCAACACAAAACCAAAGGCAGCAGCTCTAGAAGAAGCATCAACTGCATCATAATTACATTTAATAGAATGGCGAGCCACTTGAAAAGAGGAGCCAACAAAGAGAGGACCAAAACCTTCCCCTCAGATTCAGGAAGGTCAGAGATAATCTGGTAGGCCTGATAAATAAGAGCTAAGATATACCTGGTCATATGGGTCTAATAATTAATAGCTGGAAAGGCCAGGATAGCAGCAGTATACACCTTTCTGCTCAGCTGTTCCACAGCCCTACTCTACTTGTCAGAAGGAAGAAATTTAGTAGAAAGCAAGAGCTTGAAAGGTTTGTCAGAAAAGACATGCACAATAGAGGGATCAGCGGAAGGACATTTGTAGAGAAACTTACAGTCATCAGGGATCTAATAAAACCTGTCAGGCTTTTTAGGGGCTGCAGGTTGGGAATCAGAGGCCTGAGAAGCTGCTGAAATGTGTCTTAACAGGGCAGTTAGGACTGGAGGGACAGCAGAGGGCTTAGGGGGCTCCATTTGTAGGAGTTCATAATACCTCTTCTGAAAGGCATGAACCTTAGTACAGTCCCATTTAAAGAATTTCATCATAAAAGAGATAATATCCCCAAAAGAATGTTCCTCAAAGGGAGAATATGGACTAATGGAATCCTCCTCATCAGAACCATAGTCCAAACAAAGGATAAGAATCTGAGAGGAGTAAGCCAAGACCTCTTCCTCAGAATCCAAGTCTTCATCAGAAGAGTCCTGCTCCCTAGGTCTATTAAGTGGAGTAGATGACTTTGGGGGGGCTCAGAACAGAAATTCCCTGGGGAGGATTCAAGGCTATAAGTGTATTAAAAAAATAGTGTGTAAAATCCTGCCATTCACTCTGGGAATCTTTGGAAGTAGGGGAGGTATATTTAGTTTTCTGCTTCTTCTTTAAAGTGACAGCAGCGCTAAAAACCTTAGGAGGTTTGGACCCTTGCCAACATTCAAAAAACATAGTGGGAAACTGCTGCTGAACAAGAATCTGCTGAATGCCCCTCAGTCCCTCAGATATGATCAGCTGAAGTCCCCCCACAACATCCACAAAGGATATCTGCAGAGCCTCTGAGTATATGTGTGAAGTCTGATCCATGCCAGCGTTTGACATGCTCGAGGCAAAGGAATCCAATGGAACGACTGGATGATCTTCCAGACTTTCACTAGCCTCAAGAGAGACATCTGGGGGAGGTGGTACAAAAGCTGCATCTGACCTAACATTTTTGGTCTTCTTGGCAGATAGCTGACCCTCGAAATGAGACAATTCTGTCATCGCACCCTGCACCAACAACTTAAGACACTGGTTCTCTAGGTAGATAGATAGATAAGGAGGAATAATAACTATTAAGGGTCTTAGGGGCAAATGCTTGACAAACTGAGCACTTAGTATGACCGTGAGATGCACCCAAGCAAAAACACACTGCTCATGATGGTCTTTATGGGAAATCTATCTCCCACACTCACATTTTCCATTTCTGGATGACATGCAAAGTCATACACCAAAAAATAAAACAAGATAAGAAGATAAGCCCAACCAGGCACTTATCTGAAAATGGCTAGGTAACCAGCACAAATGGAGCATTCAGACTAACAATCAAAGATGGCATTCGGACTGGTGGCAAAGAAGTTCTGAGGTAGTTATGATCCATACATCATCTGTATGCCCTGCACTGTAAGAGGGGAGAATATGTGTGATGTACGATGTCCTTGAAAACCTAAGGCTTTGGTATACTGGGCTATCTTTAGCATGGATCCTTTTAGTGAGAATACTGCAAAAGTGATATGGAAGGACATCATTTAGGCTTTAATTTGTTATAAGACCAATATTAAAAATCTGTTCTCGATTTTGAGCCTTTATCTCCTGCTTATTTTTAGCTTTGATCAGAAGATTTCTTGCACAAAAAGGTTGAAAGGTATGACTGTAACTGTTATAATAAGTACTAATTTGATGCTTTGAGCATAAGGATCTTTAACTACAAAGCAAATATGCCTTCAGTGCTTCATCTCCCTAAACGTCACCCAGAAAAAATAGTTTTATTTTTTCCTCAATAACAATATTGAGTAAGTAAAGTTACTTGTTTAACTGTTTTCTTTCTTTATCTATTCATTCATTTATTTTGTATGTTTGAAATAACATATTCAACTATTCAGTGAGCCTTCTAGTTTAAGCTGTTAGTAAGCTGTTTATATGCTGTCCCACATTTTGCCCTTTTGTTCCAAATTATGACAGATAGTGTTTCTGCATTTTGGAGCTGGAAGGTTAAAAGACAAAAAAGATTTTCCTGCAGCTGCTAAAATGCCCAATTACAACATAAAAGGAGTGTGGAGACGGATAAAATAGATAGAGAAAGGAGCAAAGAAAGGAAAGGCTATAGTAAAGTGTAAGAGGTGTATCTTTTGTCTAGATTCTGCCTTGGCGAATGAATGCAACCCTTCTATGCACAGTAATAACCATGCTGAACGTTATTCGATTATGGATCTTTGCTGGTGAATGTTCTCCTGATGATATAGTGGTAAATATAGTATATAGCTATATGATAAGAGAAGAATGCACATACTGGGACAGACAGAACAGGATATGAGGACTGTCTGGGCCTAAATGGGTAAGGCAACAGGAAAAAATAGGGCAAGGCCATTTTAGACTTCTGTCTGGCAAATGGTTCATAAAGAGAGTCAGTCACAAAATCACCTACAAGAGTGGCCAACATGCAAATCAGGTAGACATCCCCCCAGTAAGGAAGGGGCACTGGGGTAGAATCAATGCTTGCAAAGTCATCCCCAGTGAAATAGGCAGCCCGCAGCATAAACCACTGGTTGCCACAATCAGCTGCAAGCAGTGATCAAAGAAGGGTCTGAGGTCAACACAGGCCAGGCTGAAGACCTTAAAGTTGACTGGAGAGAAAGCACAACAGCTCAATGAACTACTCAGGACTCTAGCACCCCAAGAAAAGGGAGAAATAGGTGGAGTTTAAGCAGAATGGCAGCACCTTAAAACAGCATGTGTGAGGACTACAGAACAAACATGTGTCCAAGCCAGGTATGGAAATAAGGTACATCAGGAAAGCTGGTGGTGGAATGCAGAAGTCCAGGAAGTCATCAAAAGGAGGAGGAGTGCATGAAAAAGCGGGAGATAGAAAAGACCAAAAAGGCTAAGAAGGAATACTGACTGGCTAAGAAAGGAGTTGCAATAGCAAATAATAGAATGGAAGCACTCTACCATCTTCTGGAAAGTGACTCAATAGGTGGCACAAAGAAACTATATTAAGTTGCAAAGCAAAGACAGAAAGATAAAGAAGGTAGTCAAACACCTTTCATAAGGGATGCCAACAACAACCTGCTCAAGAGTCCACAGGGCATCAAAGGCAGATGAAAGGACTATTTCCAGCAGCTTTTGAAAGAAGAAAACCCCACAGAAGCAGTACTGTCCCAGAAACAGCTTACAATGACAGAAGAGGAGCCCACCCTAGAAGAAATAAGAATAGCACTAAGGAAAATGAAGTCAAGGAAAGCAGCAGGCTCAGATGAGGTCACAGCAGATATGATAAAGATGCTGGGTGAGATGGGGAGAAACAGCTCATGAGGGTACTCATAGCAGTGTGGAGAGAAAGGCATATCCCAGATAACTGGAGAATAAGCATACTTGTGCCAGTGTACAAGAACAAAAGGAACATCCACAGCTGTGGACAGTACTGAGGCATCAAACTCCTATCACACTGCATGAAAGTTCTGGACAGGGTTATTAAAAAATGGATAAGCAGAGTAGTAGAAAGTAAGATGGGAGATGAACAGGTCAGATTCAGATCAGGATGCATCACAAATGACCAGAAGTTTGCAGTTGGTCAGATAGTTGAGAAGCAGCTAGAGATGGAAAAAAAGAGTCCAATTGGGCATTCCTAGACTTGAAGAAAGCATATGACAAGGTCCCAAGAAAGCTGATTTGGACAGTACTGCAGTGGTTCAAAGTCCCAGAAACATTGGTAGAATTAGTGCAGGCTATGTACAAGGAATAAATGACTCACGTATGAACAGTGTTTGACCTCACAGAGAGTTCCCAGTGGGAGTGGGTGCACCAGGGTTCATCTCTGAGCCCACTGCAGTTTATACTGGTGATGGATTACATTAGCAAACAGGTCGGTAGGGACAGATAAACACAATTGCTGTATGCAAATGATGTAGCATTACAGACAGACCCTAAACAAGAACTTCAGCAAAGGATAGGGGAATGGAATGTAAAACTGAAAGCATATGGGATGAAACTAAGCACAGATAAGACAGTGGTAATGGCAGCAAATTGGAGAAATCAGAAGAAGCTAAGAATTGAGATAGAAGGAAAGATAATGGAACAAATAAATAGCTTCAAGTATCTGGGAGGGGTGGTTGGGGAGAAGAGAAGTCTGAATGAAGAGGTCAAAGCTAGAATCAGAGGGGCTGCAGCCAAATGACAGAGAGTCTCAGGAGCAGTCTATGACAGAAGAATGCCAAAGAAGCTGAAAAGTAAGGTGTACAAGACAGTGGTGTGACTAGCACTACTGTATGATACAGAAACCTGGGCAGTAAAGACAGAACAGATGAAAAGCTAGAGGTGATGGATATGAAGTGACTGAGAAGGGTGGTAGGATGCAGACTGTGAGACAGACTTAGAAATAATGACATAAGAGCAGAAGCCAAAGTAGTAACAATTGCAGAAAAGATCAAACAGGACAGATTACGGTGGTTCAGACACATTTGCAGAAAAGCAGAAGACAATCTGATGAAGAAGATTTGGGACAGACTGGAAGAAGGTAAGAGGAAACATGAACGTCCAGCAAAGAGGTGGATGGATTGTGTGAAAGAAGATCTGTGGCAGTCAGGCATGAGTGTCGAAGAAGGCAGGAGTGTGGCATTGAATTGAGAAAGATGGTGACAGTTAACACTATACCCCGACCCCATGTAGAAAATGGGAAAAAGGAGGCTGATGATGATAAGAAGAGAAGTAAAGTTTTTACTTGTTGTTGGGCTATTTGACTTGTTTGGTTCTAGTTTCTTTATGCTGCAGTTCTGATTTGGAGACGTATATAAAAAAAGAAAAAATAAATGCATACAAAAAAATGGTAAGTAACTTAAGGAAGATGTTTGAGAATTATGAGTTTTATTCTAACTTGATGGGATAATTATGCAGTGCAATTCATTGGGTGTATAGCTGCTGTTTATAAAGGTATGTTGTGGTGCAGATGAACAACCAAGAGCAAAAAGTATAAGCTTATATATTTTTTTAAAGTTATGGCTCTAATTCTATGAGCATTTGTGAGAAGATCCTGTTGATAATAGTTTATATTTGGGGCAAATATGTTGTCTTTCTAAACAAATTCCATCATTAGACGGGACTGTAGTACAACAAAACAAGTACTTGGATTTATTTTTATGACTCAGCATGGGTGGAATGTAGAGCAATGTTCAATGACTAGTACACAAAAAAGTACCTATGGCCAGCACTGCAGCGGAGACTATACTTAATTAGTTTTGCTTTTCTGTTTGTATTTCCTTTGCTCCATTCCTTTTACCTAAAAGCAAATACTAGCAACACTTGAACTCCTAGATGAATGGGTTCACAATTAGGGTCTATATTAGATCATCAAACTTTCAAAAGTTTGACTGTCATATGGTCGACACCATATGATCGAACCTTTAAAAGTTCGAATACCTAATAAAAAAAAAATAAACTACACAAATAACCTATCTGAACGTTTTAAGCAAGGGGGCAAGCTACCCTGCACCCACCACACCCCCCGCTCTTTAAATATACCAACTCCGAGATCACACTACAGTGCAGAAAAGGGAAATCTTCCCATTCTACGCTGTATGGAGAACTCTGTTAAAATATTCGAACTTTCAAAAATTCGATCATATGGTGTCAACCATATGACAGTCCGATTATCCAATACAGACCCTTCACAATTACTAAGTAGATGACTGTGAGGTAGTGAAGGAGCTTGTATTTAATGGACACCATAACAGATGTCTGGGCAGTTGTCTACATATGGTATTAAGTTACAGCTATTCATACTCACAGCCCTGACAGGCAGTTAATGGGTCTAGTGAAATTTAGCCCTGAAACTGTTAAACCTGCAAACGTTTTTGATAGTGCCAGGGGTAGCACTCTAAAGAAATTAAGTGTATAATATCTGATGTGATGTTGTCAATCTCATCCTAATTCTCACAGTTGGGGCCTGATCTGATCCATCGGATCAGTCTCAGCCTGTTTGCTAGCTAGAGGACTTTAACCCAGCTTGTGGGCTTGTACTTTTCCCATGATGCAGCTGGGTAATACCTCAGATCTCGTTTGCCACGCTACGTGGAGGAAGACGATCAGCTCTGGGCTAAGTGAATTTATCTTTTCTTCTTTTAAAATCAAATTTTCTTCTTTGACTATCTCTTTTGTTATTGTTTTTGTCTCTGTATATTGCAGTGGTCTATTCTAATTGTATTCCCTTAATTTAGAGGTCTATTTAAGTTAGAGGGCCTCTGGCCTGTTTAAATTAGATGCTCTCATCCCCTCTCGCTTTTCACCCTATTTAAATTTAGAAAGCTTCGTTTTAACCTGTTAACCTTTTTTTGTGTTGTTTAAGAATTTGTTGCCTGTTTTAGTCTGAGGGCTCGTTTCATTTTTTTGATCTCTAGTTGTTGTAAAAAAATAAATAAAGGTGTTGCTTGTTATTTCCTGACATGTTTGTTGTTTGGCCATAAGGCAGTGTTTTTCTTTGCTTATTTATATTTGGTGTGTTTTCAATGGCCTAGTTGTTGTTGTTGTGCATTGTTTTTAGTCAGTATGTCTCAAAAGGAGCACAAGCACTCAGCTTTAAAAAGTGCTCCAAGTGTGATAAAAAAATGTTCATGAGTGACTCTCACTCACTTTGTGTTTACTGCCTTGGACTACTTCACCTCCAAGAAGATTGTTTTATCTGCCACGGATTCAACCAGTGGGCACTGCTAGAATGTAAAAATAAACTTATTTCAAAGGGCCTTATTCCATCTCCATTTACAGAAGCCCTTTCTTTAGCAGACAAATCTCCAAAAAGGCTTTCGTCAGATAAATCTTCAGAGCCGTCAAAAAAATGTCTAAATTGTCAGCTCCAAAAGTAACCTCTGCTCTGACAACTTCAATCAGATCTGAGTCGGATCAAACAATACATACAAAATCTACAAAAAGCTATATCAGTGGAATCTGTAACCTCCAAACCACCTTCTAGTATTCTAGCCACATCAAGGTCCCCTAGTCTTTCCTCTCACTCTACAAGATCCCTATCTGATGATGATGTGGATAGGGTGGTGCAGCGACTATTGAAGATGCCTGCCTTGGCCAAACTCATCCTGGATCCAAGCCCAAAGGAGTCAGAGCAAACCCCCAGGCATCCATTCCTCCTCTGAGCTGATCTTCCACTTCGGAGCAAGAGGTATCTGAGATCCAGCTTGTCTCGGTGTTGGCTCTGAGACCCTCTGTTTCTTCAGCTCCAACATCAGCTCTGTCTCTACTTCTTCAGATCAGGAGACCTCTAGGATCCAACACTCTCTGCTCTGATTCTCGGAGCAGATTCAGATCTCCCTGGATCAGACTCTGCCTCTCGGGGCATCGGCGCAGATGAGTTTGGATCCTACTTCTGCCTCGGAGCAGCTGTCCTCTGTCCCAAGGCTCCTTCATTTCCAATGGCTCATTTGTTGGTTCTGGGGGGCTCTTCAGAGCTGAGCCAGACTGCTTTTGAGGCTATGGAGAGAGTTATGACTTCTTCACAGTCAACTGAACAAGCTACTTCAGAACCTCTTTCCCCTACACAGGTGTCTTAATCCCATCACCCCCTTCCACATGACCGCAGAGATCCAAGGCCTCAGAAAACCTCCAGGAGGGGGGGTCCCCACCTCTTCTGAAACTTCAACAGAATACCCCTCTGAAGAAGTCCCTCAGAAGAGAACCTGCAAGAGGAAGCACCTGGACACTTCAGACACAGACTTGGATGACGCAGAAAAATCCCCACAGTCACCAACTGAGGAGGTCTCATTTGGAGAGATCATGGAAATTCTGAAACAGAGGGGTGACTGGCAGCCCTTCCCTCCTTCTGCCAAAGAGTCAGTCTACCTGAAAGCCTTCAGATCTCATCCTTCAACCTTTTGGGTGACTCTGCCTTCCAATGAGCTTATAGATCTACTTTCTTGGAAGGCTTGGGAGACCCCGGATACCATAGAGCCCACTCCTCAGAGGCCAAACAAGTATGTCACCGATCCAAAGGATAAGAGCTTTTGGGCAAAGGGTGTAGCAGTGAATGCCATGGTTGTGGTGGCGACCACTAAGAAAGAACTTTCTGAGACTAGTTCTTCTATCCATCCTCCTAATAAGGATTCTAGGATGATGGATAGATATGGAAAGTGTGTATTCTCTTCAGTGACTTTTTCTTTTTGATCACTGAATTACCTTACCCATTTTACCAGACTGCAGAGAGATCTCAGCAAGGAGTTGTCAGATTCTCTTCAAGGAGCAGTTGCTCATCCAGTCAATGAAAAAGTAAATGCACAACTAGCCACCCTCAATGCAGTTGCAAACTCCTCCATGAGGCTTATATCATATGCTGCAGATGGCGTGAGTACAGCTGCGGGTTCAGGCATCTCTATTAGGAGGCAGGCCTGGATACTCCTCTGCAACTTTGCAGAACCTTTCAGATCTTCATTTGTTAATGCCCCATTTGACTGCTCATCCCTGTTTGGGCCTAAAGTAAAAGAGACGCTCACCAGGTGTGAAAAGGAGGGTAAGAATTTGTCTGCCATTGGAGTGCATTTTTACAGTCCTGCCAGACCCTTTTCCAAAGGACAGGGAGGCAGTGGAAAAATGTGGTTCAGGAGACCCCAAAGATCTTACCAAGACACACAAGGTGAAAGTTCTCCCCGAGGCAGAGGGGGGAACAACAACAGAAGACGTTGCCCTTGTGGCAGAGAAGGTCTGCAAAATCAGGGCACCAGAGATACTTTCTTTGGCAGACCTTTTCAGTGCTCCTGAAGGAGTACCCAATTGTCCACCTCTGGAGGCAGTCGGGGGATAATTATTCTTGCACCTAGCAATCTGGCAAAACATAACCACATACAAATGGATAATGGATATAATTTCCAGAGGATATATAATTCCCTTCTTCTTTTCCCACCACTGTCAGAAACTTAGTTCCAGATATTCCACCCAGTCAGCAGGAACAAGCAACATTAGAGGTTCAAAAATTGCTAAGCAAAAGAGTTATCCAAGAAGTCCCCGCAGACCAGAGAGGATCCAGAACTTACTCAAGATTCTTTTTAGTTCCAAAGAAAACAGGGGACTGGAGACCCATTTTGGACCTCAACAATTTAAACAAATGTGTAAAAAAGACAATGTTCTAGATAGTAACACTGCAGTCAATACTTCCATTTCTGGAAAAAGGCAAGACGCGTACTACCATATATTAATGGAAAGATGGTTGAGAAGGTACTTGCACTTTCGGCTAGGAGCCAGACATTATCAGTTCCGAGCCCTGCCCTTTAGTCTCACCACAGCTCCAAAGGTGTTCACCAAATGTGTTGCAGTGACAGTGGCTCACCTGAGGTTCAGAGGATTCCAAGTGTTTCCCTATCTAGACGACTGTCTCATCGCCATCCTAACCAAGGATCTACTGCTACAAGCCAGGGACTACAGTATTTAAACTCGCACCTCCCTAGGCATCAAGATAAACTTTGAAAAGTCTGTTCTAGAACCATCTCAAAGCTTAAACTTCATTGGAGCAGAATTCAACACCAATTCCTTCACTGCAAAACTTCCCCAAGAAAGAGTACAAGATCTTCACTACCATGTTCGGCACCTAATCAGAAATCTCACCCAACAGCGAAACAAGTTCTACAAGTATTAGGGAAGCTGGCAGTTTCAATAATCCTTGTCCCACTCGCATGCCTCCACATGAGAATATTACAATGGCTACTATAAACTCAATGGTCCTTTCTGGAACTTCCCATGTTTCACAAGATTCTAATTACAAACACATGCAAAAGGGACCTCCAATGGTGGATCCATTCTCCTCTACTCTGTTAGGGACGATCATTCATTCCATCCAAACTGGTAGCGACAATAATCATGTAAACCTCCCAGATAGGGTGGGGGGCATTATATGGGAAAGACAGTTCAGGGTATCTGGCAAGATCACGAGGCACATCTGCACATAAATGTCCAGGAGATGAAAACTGTGCTTCTAGCGTTACAAGCATTTCAGGATTTTCTTCCTCTAGGAACGACAGCAATCCAGTCAGACAACATATCCGTAGTGTGATATATAAACAAGCAAGGAGGAACCAGATCGTATCCCCAGTGTCGAGAAGAGTTAAGAGTTTGGCAATGGGCTGTGAACTCCAACTGCCTTCTAGCTGCAATGCACATCCTGGCGAAAACCAACATAATGACAGACAGATTGTGCAGAGCCATTCTTTGGCCACATGAGTGGTCTCACAATCAAAAAGTAGCAGAGACTATTTTCCAAAAGTGGGGCCAGCCTTGCTGTGATCTCTTTGCTTCCTCAACCAATGCCAAACGCAGCAACTACTTTGCCCTTATCCCTCCAGAGTGGGAGTCATCAAGGGATGCACTTGTTCACGATTGGCCTCCAGAACTACTGTATGCTTTCCCTCCATTTGCCTTGATTCCCAAATTGTTACAGAAAGCAAATTTGTTGGAGACCTCCATAATTCTCATTGCCCCTCATTAGCCTCGACAATTTTTGTTCCCCTTTCTACGGCCTCATCTTCTGGAAGAACCATGGATTTTGGATCCAACTCCAGACCTGTTGACACATCCATCAGGAATGGTTCATCCCAACCTTCAGAACCTCAAATTAATAGCTTGGCTGCTCCAATTCCCTTAACTACCAGGTTTCCCCTTTTGTCTTCTCCAGTGAAGAAAATTCTATCATCATCTCACAAATCCTCCACATAAAAATTTTACACCAGCAAGTGGAAAAGATTTGCTGTTTGGGTTGAGGGTCACCAATTAGACCCCTTTTCTGCACCAATCAGTACCATCTTGGAGTTTCTTACATATCTCTTCCATGAAGGTGCAGCTCATTCCAGTATCAGAATTTCTTTAGCTGCAATTTTAAATTTTCATATAAGCCAAAATGACTCTCCCATTATGTCACACAGACTTTGTAAAGCCTTTTTGAAGAGTGTATTATTATTAAGACCCCGCCATACAAGAGCCCTATTCCTACTTGAGACCTTAACTTTGTTCTTACTCTTTTGGTTTCCACATCCTTTGAACCTTCAGCAACAGATTTAAAATTCTTGACCTAGAAAACCTCCATACCTCATTTTCCACAAAGACAGGGTGTCCTTATGAACAAATCCAACCTTTCTCCCAAAAGTGATTTCAGAATCAAATTTGAACCAATCTATCAAGCTGCCAGTGTTCTTCCCTGACTTCAAAACAAAGGAGAATATATCTTGCATTTGCTTGAAGTAAACCAACAATTAAGTTTTATTTACAAAGAACTTCTGATTTCAGGAAATCTGGCCAATTGTTTATATCCTATTCAGACAACCAAAAAGGCCTTCCAGTTACAAAGGTTACCTTGTCTAACTGGCTATCCCAGTGCATATCCTTTGTAGATAAATCAAAGAACAAACCAATACCATTTCCAATCAGAAATCATAATACCAGATCAATAGCTATGTCTGCAGCATTCCAAGCAAGAATGCCATTGGGTACTATCTATGCTGCAGCCATGTGGGCTAATCCACATACCTTTATCACTCATTAAAAAGTAGATTTGGCCTCCAGGAGTAGAGCTGCCTTTGGTTCTATGGTTCTGAGGAATATTCTCCCATGAGCCGTCCAAGGGTCAGGTTGCTTCGGACGTGGTCTCCAACTGTGAGAATTAGGATGAGATTGACAACATCACATAAAGAAGTTATGCACTCACCATAACATTCCATGTGTTGTCCATCTCATCCCTTATTCTCACATTTCACCCTACATCCCCCTTCCTTAATCTGGTAGAACGAGAAGATATTATTAATTAAAGCCTTCTTGTTGATTTTGTCTGTATCTTTGTATACTTATCTTCTTGTAAGGGATTTATGTTATGGCTATGTAGTTTGGAAGGGGGTAAACAAGATCTGAGGTACTATGTAGCTGCATCATGGGAAGGGTACAAGCCCACGAGCTTGGTTAAAGTCCTCCAGCAAGCAAACAGACTGAGACTAATCCAATGGGTCGGATCAGACTCCAACTGTGGGAATAAGGGACGAGATGGACAACACACATGGAAAGGTATGGTGAGTATATAACTTCTTTTTTTCTGGCTTTGTAGGACTAATGTGTATTATTTCGGTGAAGTAAGCTGGAATATGAGCTTTGAGTTGTGTTTGTTTGAAAAAAAAAATGTATTGACAGAACCATTATTATTATTTTTTATCCTGAAAGTGTGAAACCAGATAATGTGTGTGGGCAGTGGATATGGGGCCTGTCGGTTTGCATTCATTTTGCAGAAATGCAGTACATCGGATTTTATTTGACCAAATGCGTTACTAGATTGATTGAAATATCATATTGTCTATTACTGAATTAGTGTGAATGAACGGAGCCTGCCATTTGTGCATGTAAAGTCGACGTTATGATGTCTGCTGCTGAATCTTTTGAATGAAGATGATGGTACAGTGAGTATCGGGAAATTTACCCTTTTCCTCACTGTAGTGCGATCTCAGAGTTGGTATAAATAATTTGTAAGGAGTATGGAGGTGCAAGCCCCACCTGCAAAATGCAAAGAAGTATATGTTTGTGTTTATTTACACCCTTCCACACTTGGTTTTGGGCTGTTTGTGAATGTCATAATAAAAAAAAAAAATGCAAATGTGGACCCGGTACTTTAATTTGACATCTTTATCACTCAGCTGTCCATAATTCGACTATTAGTGGTGATGTTTTTCTAGAAAACTGTTCTGTGATTCAGTTAAATGAATATAAATCAGGTCTGTCTATGGATGAAAAGACTGGCCCTGCTGTTTGCTATTGTAACTTTTGTTTTGGAACACTAATGTGTAATTGTGTGAAGTAAATAGGAATACAAGCTATGACTACTGTTTCTGTGAAACAAAAACACATTAATATAACCATTATTTTCTTTGTCCTGGCAAGATCAAACTAGATACTTTGGACAGACAATGGGTATAGGGACTGTCTGTGGCGGAAATGACCGTCACAGCTGTTTGCTGTTGTAATTCTGTTTTTGGAAGACTGATGTGTAAATGAGTGAAGCATGTTGGAATAAAAGCTGTGACTACTATTTTTCATCACACCCATTAACCCCCTTTTTCCCCCATTTTTTTCTACATGGGATAGGGGTGTCAAGTCAACTGCCTCCATCTCTCTCGATTCAGTGCCAATCTGCCATCTTCTTCGACAGTCATGCCAATCACAGGTCTTCTCACACACAATCTCTCCATCTCTTTGCTGGATGCCCTCATTTCCTCTTGCCTTTTTCCTGTCTGTCCCAAATCTTCTTCACCAGATTGTTTTCTGCTTTCCTGCACATGTGCCCAAACAACTGTAATCTGTTCTCTTTGACCTTTTCTGCTCTGATGTCCTCATTTCTTTATCTGTCCCACAGTGTGCATTCTACTACCTACATCAGGCACTTCATCTCCTTCACCTCTAGCTTCCTCAACTGCTCTGACTTTACTGCCCAGGTTTCTGTACTGTATGGTAGTACTGGTCATACCACTGTTTCATATAACTTACTTTTCAGCTTTTTTGGCATTCTTCTGAGATACACTATCCCAGACATACCTCTCAACCTCTTAGAGCTAGAAATCTGGAAAAAATCCATAAATAGTGGGGGAACAAAGGCTCAAAAATAGGGACTTTTTTAACTATTGCTCTTAAACACATACATAGAAAGTTTATAAATAACAGATTTTGCATTAGCATGAATTTTCAGAAAGTTAGAAAGTCCGAATCGCAAATGTCTGTCATTATTTTCTGACTTTATTTCTCAAAATGACTTGCCAGAAAACCAAAGTTTTGTGAGAAACAGACCAAAAATAAGAGGCAAAAATCTGGACATTCTGCAAAAATCTCTACAGTTGAGAACTATGATCCCAGACATTTTTTGCCAGTGGGCTGCAGCCTCTCTGATTCTAGCTTTGGCCTCCCCATTCAGACTTCACTTCCCCTGCCAGGTACTTAAAGCTGTTAACTTATTCAACTATTTTCTGAAGCTGTTAACTTGTTCCACTATTTTCCCTTATATCTCATGTCTCAGCTTCTTCTGATTTCCCCCATTTGCTAGCATTGCAACTGTATTATCAGAACTCAGTTTCAGTCCATGTGCTTTCAGTTTTATATTCAATTTCCCTATAGTTTGCTGAATTTCTTGTTCAGAGTCTGCCTGTAATGCTACATTGTTTGCTAATGTAGTCCATCACTATTATGAACAGCAGTGGGCTCAGAGCTGATTCCTAATGCACACCCACTCCCACAGGAAACCCCTCTATGAGTCTGAACACTGTTCATACTTGTGTCATTGGGTCCTTATACATAGCCTGCACTAATTCTACCAATGCTTCTGGGTCTTTGAACAATTGCAGAACTGCCCAAAATTAGATTTCTTGAGATCTTGTCATATGCTTTCCCCAAATCCAGCAATGCTCAGCTGGACTCTTTCCTCATCTCTAGCTTCTTTTCATTTGTTTTCACGAAACAAAAATATTAATGTAACCTTTTATTTTTTTATCCTGATCAGGTCAATCCAGATAATGTTTGTAGGCAGGGAGTATGGGTCCTGTCACTGGATAACATAATTTGCCCTGCTGTTTGCCATTGTAATTCTGGTTTTGGGACGCTAATGTGTAATTGAGTGAAGTAAACTGGAATGCAAGCTATGACTACTGTTTTTGTAAAATACAAATGCATTAATGTAACCAATAACTATTGCTTTTTTAACTTGTCAGGGTCAAACCAGATACTTTGTGTGGGCAGTCGGCATGGGGGCTGTCTTTCAAAGAAATGATTAGCCCCACTGTTTGCTGTTGTAATTCTGTCTTTGCAGGACTATTTTCTATTTGGGTGAAGCAAGCTGGAATTTAAGCAGTATCTTCACTTGTGTGTGTGTGTGTGTGTGTGTGTGTGTGTGTGTGTGTGTGTGTGTGTGTGTGTGTGTGTGTGTGTGTGTCAAAAATAAATTAATGCAACCATTGTTTTTTGTATCACAATCTGATATTTAAAGTGTACACAGTCAAGAAAGTGGATGTAGCTGCTAGCTGGGGGGAGTGGTTGTCAGTGAAAGTGACCTGTTGCTACTTGCTCAGTTTATGCAGTTAATTTGTGTCTTTATAGAATTACTAATACATACATTTATGAGAAGTATGTTGGATTTTAATGTGGCTATTTCTTGAGTAAAATAGTGTTAAGATGCATTCAGACATTTCAGCTATCTCTGATTTTGAACCCTGTTACTAATTTGGCCTAATTTTTAGTCTATTTCTTGTAAATTTTGGGGCTTACTGATAAATTTCTGAAGACTGTAGATATTATATTTTGACAGGCATTTGAGTTTCAGATTTCTTATCCTTCAGCATTGTACATAAGTAAGTCACTGTTTTATGTGGTCTGGGCAAGATTCATATAATAGCAACTAATCACTAGCACATTACTGTTGCCATGTCACAGTGCTTGGTTCTCGGTCAAGTTGAGTTCTTGGCTGAGGCTCCTTCTGTGTGGAGTCAGCATGTCCTTTCTCTCCATGTGTGGCTTTTATCTAGGTGCCATGGTTTCTAGCAACACTAAAAAAAGGCATGCCAAAGGTGAACTGGTGTTCCTCTAGTTTGCCTGTAAATAAGCATGCTGTGTGTGTGTGTGTGTGTGTGTGTGTGTGTGTGTGTGTGTGTGTGTGTGTGTGTGTGTGTTTATCTTTGTCTCAGCATAGTTATGCATGTGTCTGTTTGCATATATTTTTTTTAATTATTGTAACCGATGATATGCTTCAGCACACCAGATATTTTGGATTTCATTTAGAGTAGGTAAGGGCTCTTTTTACTGATTACTTGTTGCATTACGTCAGTTTGTTCATTTTTATCACTGTTTTACCACTTCTGATCGTTTCCTACCTCAGGGAAAAGGGAAATTCCCTGAATAGTGCAATGTCAATGTTTTCTGCAGCAACCTTGGAATCTCGCACTAATGATTGATAACAAAATTGTTGACCAGTATAGTGATGTTAAGGCTGGCACCTATTTGTGAGCCAAGCTTACTTACAGTACATAGAAATGAGGTAGTGGTTCTGTTAGGATGGACAAGATCCTGCAGTGACAGACATTGGCAGGCTCAAGTTTTATGTAGATCAGGTGTAGCATGTGTCTACTGCAAATCACACTGGGATTGTTTGCAGTGGATGCAGAAAGAATGCCTGCTGTAGGAGTATACTGATTGTCCTCATGATAAGGACATGGTGTTTCAGTTAATGCTGAGTACTTGCTAATAACATCCAGGTGGTCTGATCAGTTGCTGGTGTTCTTCCAAAAAGCACCCAATCCTTCCAGTTAATGAACTCTTGGATTCTGTTCAACTTGAAGAACCTGCTGCTGTCTCTGAGTAGCTATCTGCAATGTTGGTGCATTGTAACCTGCCTGTAGAAGATGGTGACACTGCAATGCCACACAGCAGTATATCTGAAACATCAGAGAAGACATTAAGGTCACAGTTGCATGATAAAGGAGATATTGGTCTAAAAATCACCACAAGGTTACTATTTTAACAAGCCAGATGCTACCACAGTGACATTACCAGTATCCAAAATGGCTTATTACTTGAAATAGCCACCAGCAATATTGACAGTTTAATCCATACCTGCCTCCCGAGTAAGCACAGTTTTGCACAATACTATGTGCATTTGGATGTAATATTTTGTGGAACATTCTTTGCTTTCAACATTTCAAAGGACCCTGTTCTGGTTTAACACCTATGACTGGTCGAATGCCAAGAAAATATTTGAAAGGTACCATTCTTTGAAAGGCCATGGGAATGCTATTGTAAAGGCAGATAGCATTATAACAGTATGCAGTGGACAACAAATGACTGCACTGCACTAGCTTGTGAAGCGGGATCATAAATTACTTGGACACAGAAGAAATGATCTATGACGCAGTGTTCAAATCAGTCTTCTTTGTGGAAGGGAAAATATACCACTAAGAGGAAAGCTGTCCACAACTGTAAAGTTCAATGCTTTTGTTAAGTTGGCTGGTATGCTGGATGCTGTCTTCCAAGAACATTCGGACTGTGCTCCACAAAATTATTCAGTTAAAAGGTCAGCAAATACAAAGAAGAATTTTGACTAAAAGTCAGCAAAATTCTTCAGCCTAATTGCGTATGGGACAAATTTCTACAAAAGAACAAATAACCTTAACAGTTCATTATGTACATAACAGGGAATATAGAGGTATTGAACTTAGAGATTTTATAGTTTGTGGAAATATTTAACACCACTGGACAAGCACTGATTGTACTATTGCTACAAAACTGACTGCATGGGGAACTGACATAAAAACATGAGAGGACAATAATATGACAGAAGTAGCGAAATGAGTGGCAAATTTAATGGAGTACAACTAAGACCGCATTCAGTAGCAGCAGAAGCAAAATATGTGGCTTGCAAAGCCCATAATTTGAATACGGTGATAGTTCACTCATGCAATCTGAACCAGATATCAAACATGTTAGAAACATGCATGAAGGTCATTACGATAGTGACCTCATCAGCAAAGAGCAATAATATGTACTTCTCAGACCTGAAAGAATTTGACAAGCTGTTCAGTGAATGGGAGGAGGAAGAAGCAGACCACAGAACAGCCTTGCCTGTCTCTGGGACTACACGAGGGATGAGCCAAGCAGACTGTCTTCCAAAGCTTCAAGTCAAAATACTTGGTCATAATAAGTACTTTGGAAAATATTGCAGACTTTTATGATGAGGCTGACAGGCTGAAGTATCCTTGCACCAAGTTTAGTTTCCCTATTTGTTTGATCATTGCTGAACACATACTAGAAATGACAAAACCTCTCCATATCTACCTTCAGTGTGAAGATATTGACATAATTTAGGCATGTAATGAGGCAAACATCATGACAGAGACATTTTGAAGCATGAGGAATGTTGTTGACACAATACTTTCTGCAATGTTGGAAGAGGTGAGCCACCTGGCAGAGTCTGTGTTTGCTAAGGAAGATATACCCAGAACATCTGACAGGCAAGCCCAACATGAAAATGTGACTGCTGCTGACCCTGAGGTATATTGCAGGAAGAACCTATTTATCCGTTTTCTGGATCATGTTATTTCAGAGCTCACTGAGCAACTTACTGACTGCTGGCTGCGATTTCTTGCTCAGTACTTGCTGACACACAGGTTGTCTGGGATACCATCTGATGAAATTATGACAGCTCTGTATAATGCATAGGAATTTAACCTTCCCAGTCTTTGAACAGGAGCTACAGATGTAGAAGATGAATATTTTGCTGCCAGAAGACTGACTGCCATGAACCATCACTGAAACATTATCTGGTGATTGATTCATTTTATCCATGTATTTCATCAGTGCTTTCTGTACTTGCTACTGTGCCTCACAGTGCTGCTACAGCTGAAAGAACCTTTAATGTACTGTGCAGAACCAAGATCTGGTTACAGAATCCCACAGGGGAGAGAAGACTAATGGGCTTGGCACTAATGCACCTGTGTCACAGTAACCCAGTCAATGTGGAATAAATGCTGAAGGACTTTGACCCCTGAAATGATCACTGGATGGCTTTTGTCACCAGTTGACCTCACCTTGTTTCTAGTGATGCTTGGTTTGCTGTGATGTATATGCTAATAATCTAAGATGGGTCATTAGACAGAGTTGTTGCATGATGAATATTACACAGCAGTGAAAACTTGCTGTAAAACAGAAGTCTGAATGAGATGTTTAAGATTAGTTTATGCAGATGCTTAGACCATATAGTCTATGCTGTAAACTCATATTTTAACTAATTAGATCAACATATAAAATTATGTCTGAATTGAGTTTGTATTACTTTCCTGTTTCATGTATGGCATTGTGACGTCTTATAGTTGTACTGTCCATGTTGTTGTTGTGTCTTTCGGCTTTTCCCGGTTAGGGGTCGCCACAGCGGAACTCCGGTCTGCTAATGATTGGCAGTGGATTTTTATGTGCTGAGTTGCCAGCCCTGATGCACAACTTTCAACGAAGGTATGCCCATTCACGCATGTCTCCTCGCAGAAGACGCTCTAGCTGAGAATCGAACGGGACAACGTCTTGCTGTGAGGCGACAATGCTACCGCAGCACCACCACCGCAGTGACCTGTATTTAGACTTTATTTTGTAAAGCCACTAAGTTGAGTTGTAAGTTACTTTGTTTGAATAATTTATAAAGTTAATCCAAGCAGAATGCCTTCCTGTGTACTACCTAGGTTAGGTGTGTCATATGTTTTAAAGAAACTGCAAATGGGCACAGTAAGCATAACAAAAACTATAAATGTATTGTTTGTTTTTGAGGGGGTAGCATCTGTACTGGTTAATCATATACTGACAAAAATATTGTTGACTGTGTAAATCATATACTGACATGAATATTGTTGACTGTGTAATGGTAAGCTACTTTGTGTGAATGCATTATGTTTGCATAACACTGGCAGAACTACAAACTGACAATACCACCTACCTTACCCCTTACTTGTGTTTTTACAAACACTTATGTAAAGGAGTCATTTTATCATTTTAAACATACTACTACTGTGAGGCTGTCCTGTAACTCTTTGTATTTAATGATAACACAAAACAGCATTGTAAGAAAATGGATATGATGGTAACTTACTTGCTGCTACTGGATTAGGCATGTTACTGTAAACCAGATTCCAATGTAGATTATAACAAAACTTTTCCCAGTAACATTTCATTCTGGTTATCTGCAAACAGAATAGTACTATAACTGCATTATTTTAATAACTGTGACTGTTGCTTACTTTGACTATGGTTTTGTTGACAGCCACATCCCACCTCCACCCCCCCCTCCCCCAGTAAGGAAACCTCCCTAAAAAACTTCTCCAAAGCCAACTTCATGCTACTCAAGTCAGAAGTGACAAATGTCATGACATCTATGCAGACAGGATCTGAAAGTTTGACTGCTGAATCCTACACTAAGGCACTGTACGAGCACATCCACTCATGCATAAATCGTGCCATCCCAAATAGAACCAAGACACTCTCCTCCAAAAAAGGAAGCCAATCTGGTGGTCCCCTGCCATAAACAAACTATACAACAGAAGGAAGAAACTGTTGCAGAAAAGAGGAAAATCCCAGGATGCAAAAAACTCCCTTACCAGCCTTAGTAAAAAGCTGAGATCACTCATAAAATCCTCCAAAGCTAGTTACGAAAATAAAATTGCCAAAGATTCCAAGACAACCACAAGGCATTCTATAGTTATGTCAAGAATCTAAATGGCAATGCTCAGATCTGCTCTGAGCTACAATAGAATGGCATTAAATATACTGATCCCAAGGATATTGCCAATATCCTGGCAGATCAATTTAGTGCCAACTTCACCCCTCTCACCCCCTAAATGGCCCATCTCAATACAAAAAGATTGCCAAATTCCAATAATCACAACCACACAGGTAGAAACCGCATTCTCCAAAGCTACGAATACAGCATCCATGGGACCAGATGACATCCAGAGCTGTGTACTACATGAACTACAAAATTAATTGGCACCTAACCCAAGTGTCATGTTTAATCATAGCCTTACCTCAGGCTTCATGCCCACTGAGTGGCGCACAGCTAAAGTTATCCTACTCCACAAGGGGGGATCCACTTTGAATCCCGGGAACTACCATCCCATCAGTCTGACGAGCCTGATCTGCAAGGGCATGGAATGCATTATCATGGAACTTATAAACAAAGACATTGGCAACCTTCAAGCACTGGACCCCACCCAGTTTGGGTTCGTGAAAGACCGATCTTTGCCTACTGAACCTGACTGACTTCTTCGAATCAGTCTCCAGAGATGTGGATGAGGGTAAGGCACTCCACACAGCCTATCTGGACCTCGCCAAGGGCTTCGATACCATCCCCCACTCTGGAATCATAGATAAACTTACTAAGCTGGGCATAAATCCCTATGTCACTCGATGCGTTGCCAACTGGCGTACTGACAGATCCCAGACTGTAAAAGTAGCCAACTCCAAATCCAGCTCCAGACAAGTGACAAGTGGTATACCTCAGGGTTCAGTCCTGGGACCGCTCTTGTTTGACATCTACTTCTCTGAAGTACAGGCCAACACTAAGGGACTCTGGCTAACAAAGTTCGCAGATAACTGCAAACTGGGAGCCATTACTGAATCCCTAAATGATGTGGATATTCTATAAAAGGGCCTTACAGAAACAGATGCTTGGTGCCAGAGCCATGGGCTCAAGCTTAATGCCAAGAAATGTATAGTTATCCCCTTTGGGAAAAAACATGTACCCATGAATTACCACATAGGTGGCAGTACACTAAACACCGAAAGTGTGATGAGTGACTTAGGGACACAGGTGGACAGTGGTCTCATCTTCGATAACCACATCACCACAACAGTCAGGAAATCCTTCTATGTGGCACACCTCATCACTAAGGGCTTTTCATCCAAAAAAGGAGGTCATTGTCCCACTTTACTCATCCCTCATTAAACCCATAATAGAGTACAATGCCCTGTTTGGTATGTACCTCACAAGACATCTGCAACAGCTGGAAAGACCGCATAAATACCTTACTAAAGAATTACAGGTCTAAAGCAGATGCCCTATGCTGACCGTCTAAAAAACTCCAGCTATACTCTGTGGCATATCGTCTATTCAGAGGCAATCTCTGCTTAACATACAAGGCCATGTCAAACCCAGAGCTGTTGGACATGCTCCACTTAAAGAAATCCCAATCCCTCAGAGCCACATGCTCCAGAGATCTAAACCTTGTCATCACAATGAACAAAACATGCTGGAGGGATAGGTTCATGACCCAAAGACTCCCCATACTCTGGAATAGACTGCCCATACATGTCAAGCAGAGCGCCTCCTTGGCCCTGTTTAAAAGGAACCTTGACAATTGGATGGGAGATAGAAAATTCACCCTGGGGATCAAGTCAGTCACCCTGCTAGACAGGAGTCCAGGAAAGTAAACATTGTGGGAAGAAATATCCAGAGAATTGTTATGGCTAGGCTTGTATAGGCCATAGGGCCAATAGCCTAGTAACAACCTATAAACCTATGTTTACCCTAGATCACTGTTTTAACTGCTGAAATGTTAACTAGTCACTTTGTTATAATAGCCATATCAGTACTATAAGAGTGCAGTCTGCTGTGAGAGCCTGGATTAACTACTGAAATATAAACCTGTCAGTTTGTTATGCTAGTTATCAACTCTGGTTGTGGTAGAGTGAGAAAATAGTGTATTTTGTTCACCCAGCCTGGATGAGTGCAGTGAATGGATGTAATTGTTAAGAGGTGACCTGTGGGTTGTCTGCCATGTTGTGACACATGCTTTGTCGGTGTTGCATACATGCATTTATATGCCTGGATGTCTATGGCTATCCATGATGTTTCACAGAGCAGTGCTGACCATCAACACTTGTGTGAGTGGACCTCTGTGGGACTGATTACCATGACTGGTGCAGACTGCAGATGCTTGTGACAGTACTGCACTGCAAGCCAAGTCTACAAATTGTTTTACAGACTCTCGTTACAAAACAGGACTGCAACCAAAAGATAATTTGCATGATATTAGCAAGGAATTATTGTACCACAACCAAACATAACAATAGGAGACTGTGTAATATAAGGCCACTACTTCAGCTATACATTTTAGTTTTGGGGTGGAGGAATATGGCTCCATACCATGATGCTGTTGAATAACTGACCTATACCTTTTATGAGGGGAAGGTGCAACATGGCTCCAGTATGTACAGTCCAAAAACTCCTGGCTTCATCCCTGCTGGGAAGCAAATACCACCACTAGTGTGCAAGCCCAGAGATTCCAGGACATTGTAAACACAAATGCTCTAGGCCAACTAATCAGAATACCCACTAGGGAAAATATCATTACTGACCTTGTCTGCAAAAATATGGGTGAGTTATGCTACATCACTTACCTAACATCCTCACTCATCAGGTCTGACCACAAAGCTGTCTCCTTTGAAATAAAACCAAAACCCAAGATCTCTACTGTCTCTAGAACTTTTTTAAATTTCTCCAAAGCAAACTTTCTGTTTTAAGTGATAACATGGAAAGTTTCAAATCCACCAGTCCCAACCCCAGAAACCTGTACTGCTTATTTGGAAATAAACACCGCTAACTTATATCTGTATATAAGCAATTTCATAGAAGCAGCTGTACCCAGTAGAAACAAGCGCAAAGCAAACCCTAAATAAACTTCCTTGGTGGAAGCAGAGCCCAATCCAGCACTAAGTAACCTAGGCAGTTGTCTACTGCCCAATGGCTTTGGGGGCTGCCATAAAACTTACATTTCTTCTTTAAGGACTCACACAGAGTAGGTCTGTAGTAGCATCTGTGCATGTGTGCGCCCATTTGAATATTAGAGCAGTTGTGGAGAGCTGCTGAAAGAGACAACAGCAGCAAACAGAGGTGTGTGTGTGTGTGTGTGTGTGTGTGTGTGTGTGTGTGTGTGTGTGTGTGTGTGTGTGTGTGTGTGTGTGTGTGTGTGTGTGTGTGTGTGTGTGTGTGTGTCTAATGTCCCAGATAGGGATGCAGATTGGTTAACCTATTCAGGCTCAAACCCTATCTTGAATAGCATGAAGGATGACTTATCCATGCCCCTAACAACACTGTGCAAACTTAGCCAACAAACAGGCTTCGTGCCAAGTGCATGGAGGACAGTAACAGCCATACCTCTGCATAAGGGAGGGTCATCTACTGACCTGGGTAACTACTCACTCATAAGTCTGACCAGCCTCATATGTAAAGCCATGGAAAGACTAATCAGAGAATTAATCAATAAGGAGAAAATAACCCTCTAAATACTGGACTCATCCCACTTTGGTTTTGCCAAAGGCAGGTCATGGACTGCCTCAAAGCTCAATCACTATACTCACTCTCTTGCAGACTAATAAAAGGTGATTTGTTCTTGGTCTTCAATGGACCTTCTGTATTTCAACAAGTCAAAAGGTATCAAAAATTCCCAATCCAGAAACATCAGCTTCTTCTGTAAGATAGATGGAATGGTTTGGATGTACAGGTACATATCCCAGAAGATACCACTACTCTGGAATAGTCACTCCAGACACGTAAAACAAAGCTCATCCATGTCCCTATTTAAATGCAAGTTAGATAAATGGATGGTAATAAGGACATTTACCCCAGGACTGCCCCTGTGCTATTAATGGATAGATGCAGTGCCTAAATGTCCTATACTGCAGGAAGCCTCCCTTTCAACATACAACAGTATGATTCCAGAAACATTCATTCACAAACAGGAAGTATAAGAATAAAAATCACTGTAACGGTAATTTGAGCACCAAATGGAATAACATGGTTAAGCTTAAAATGCTCCAGTGCAGTTAGCTTAGTATTCACCTATAAACTTATAGGCCAAATAATTGCAGTGTCATTGATCAGCAGGTATTACACTCTCTTTTGGTGCTGAAAGCTCAGATGGCTGTGGGTCCAATTGCCACCCCTGGATACTTGTGAGTGTGCCATACTTTGGAGAAGACATTCAACCAAGATCCCATCTGTTTAAGTTGGTGGTAGTTCAGGTAGGTGCCCTGGCCAAATTTCCCGTAGTTTGTATGAATATCACCTCAATTCCTCTCTGAAATGAGGACACTGTCTTAACGGAATTAACCTGGTCAAAAAAGACTAAATAAATTGTGACCTTTGGGTTTTCATAGCTTTGAAATTTGAGGCTGACTGTAACCCAGAAATGGTTTATGACCTGTTGTCCCACAGCAGGTAAACCAGTTTCTACCCAGGGGCTCTGGTTCCTGTTGTTTTGGAAAAATGTGAGCTGAAACTGCCTTCTAAAGAAGGCCTGTAACTCAGATTAGATTAAAATTGTCAGAAGTACGATGATGAAATATAATTTGAACATTCTGATGTTGTACATTACCTTCAGTTACTGAATACACAATTATTTTACTTCTCTTAACAGAAATACAAAAAAAATAAGAACACATACCTGCATTGTCTTTAAATTTTAATCCAAAATCTGTGAATTTAGATAGGTCAAACTCTACTCTGGCTCGTGTTACACCTTTATTCTCAAGCATGAATGGGATTTCATGAATGGAACCAATGTATACACCATGGAACTTAAAGCATTTCTGTGAAAATTGAAAATGTTAACTATGAATTAGTACCTTCTGTTTAACAATAGACTGTCACATGCTCAAAATTTTGTAATGAATAACTAATTTCTATTATAATGATTTTAGTTCCACTAGAGGTGGTACTGTGAATTTATTTCTAACTAGAATGTGGAAATACTACAATCAGTAAACAAAACACACTTTTTTGACGTGTGTGTTTTATATGCTAAAAGCAATATAAACCTGAAGAAAGCTCTGTTAAGATCATTAGACTAATACTCCAAACAAAACTTGCTGAAAGTAGCAGGAAAAATTCAGGATACAGACACGTTCTTTACTGTACTGTCATCAAATTCTGCCATATCAATATATGCAGTTTACAGTAATATTTGCTATACAGGCTACATGCTCAGACATTAAAAGACTATAAGCAGTAAAACAAATTGTTTAAAATACCAGCACAATACAATCCAGTAACCAAAATGTCTGGATACAGTTGCAGTCATTTTGTGTTATATTTTTCTGGTACTTATGACAAAGATTATTAGTGCTTTCTTGCTACTACCACTTACTTAGGCTTTACAAAGCAATCTTCTAAAACACTGCACAGGCATTCTGTTTTGATCCAGTACATAGGTCACTATTTCTTTGTACATAATGGATCATAAAATTTTAGCAGCTCAACGCAAATCTAGTGCGACAGCATACTGCATCTAAAATATATAGCCAATGAGGATAACTGACAACATTCATCAAAACAGTAGTTTTGACCACAATGTAACAACACCTTCTACCATATTTTAAAAGGTTCTAGGGACAGCAGGAGAAGACAAAGACTGCAAAAAAAAAAAAAAAAAAAATAGAAAAATATTGAAATATCTGATAAATTATCATGGTCCAATTTATTTAGTTGTTAACCAA